>NC_134484.1:56253298-56305908 GCF_040206685.1 Ascaphus truei | reverse complement strand
AACAAAATTTAAACAAGCATTTCAGGGTTATTGTTACCCAAACACCAACGGACGCCTGTGATGGTCTCGTGGCTCTCTCCTTCTCACTCCAATAACCTCGGTGTAGGGCCTGGAAAGTCTCCACTCCAAACGTTGGTGTTTTGGCCTCTCGCCTTAAAGAAAGGCTAATGCAGCTTCAGCAGTCCAGAAAAAGACCTCCGCTTGTATGCGTTGTGCCCGTCACTGCATGAGTCTCGTATGTAACGGAGCAGCGGAGTACACGCGGTTTTTCGTCCTGGTCGAGCACTTCCGGGTCTGTGACGTCACAAGATCGCGAGACTTCGTCGCAAGTCTGCAGGACACCGGATCGGTTCTCTGGGAGTGCTGGGATATAGAGGGTTCGCAAATGTTCTCAATCCAACGCGTTTCGAAACCACAGAGGGTCTCTTCATCAGGGAATGGACTATGAGCACTATGAGCGTTGTGCGCTGTGTTTCTTGTTTTTTTGTGTGCATTTAGGGGGGACCAGAGCCATCCCTGGTGTCACAGCTGCAGACGCTTCATATATTTCATACTATACACAAGGTCACCTATTTAATTGTATCACAATTATCACGTTATTTATACATTGTTGTTGCGCACTTTTCTTTTGTTCACCTTAAACCTTGTTAGCCTTTGAGTTTGACATGCTTGGTGTAAGTATATATTTAGGAGGGTAGTGTATTTATTTGGGGAGGTAGTGGAAGTATGTATTGGGGTAGTAAGTATGTATTTGGGGGGAGGGTAGTGTTGTATTATGTATTTGGGGAGGGTAGTGTTGTATGTATTTGTAGGGAGGGTAGTGTTGTATGTATGTATTTGGGGGGAGGGTAGTGAATGTATTTTGTGAGGAGGGTAGTGCTGTATGTATTTTGGGGGGGGGGGAATTATGTGGCTATTGTGGAGCAATAATTATTATGGGGGAATTGTATGGGTATTGGAGGAATTGTGTGTGTTTGCTTGTGTGTTTGTAGCCAGGGGGAGAAGGGAATGAGTGTGAGGAGGGGGGAATTGAGGGAGTGAGACTGGGGAGAGAGAAATACATGGGGAGGGGAAGGGGATAAAGGAGGGGACTTGTAAGGAGGTGTGAAATGGGGGGGCTCGCAAGACCACAAACACGGGGGTTGGTGGCTAGTCTAAACTCTAGTCCTGGGCCCCAGGAAATATGTCACCGGCCCTGACCATACAAACTGGTTTGACCGGGACAGTACCGTTTTTTGAGCACTTGTCTGGATGTCTCAAAGGGGTGAGTAAAATATCTAATTTGTACCGTTTTTTAAATTGCCAAACCAGATCTCTTGGAGCAGCAATTTAAAAAAACGGATCCTATGAGACGTTTTAATCCCCAGCTGCAGTTTGGCTTCCTGCATACCTCTGCTGCCAGCATCGTACGTTGGGCCTGCCCTCAGGGCGGCTCAACTTCGTATCCGCCCGCACAATCTGAGGTCTCCCCAGCCTCCCCCAAAGGTAAAGTGTGTGTGTGTTGTTTAAATATAAGGAAGTAGTTAAATTCATCCTTGCAGGAGTGCAGAAGTGTCTTTCTCTTTAGTTAGTACAGCATCTATTTGTGGGACATGAGTAATTCCCTAACATTTACTGCCCTCGAGGCATTTACAAGTTGATAACTAATTTCCTAAAATGATGGTCAACTGATACTTGGTTTTGTACTAGCTCTACCTGCAGCCCTGTGTTGTAGTCTCCCCGGCACTATAGGAATTGACATATTAAACATAATCACAAATCAAGGTGTAGGCCCAGTCACTGTGGCTGGAAGGCTAGAGTAAAAACACTGACAAATGCTGAATGAAGAATCCCAGAAAAATCTATTTTTAAGAAGGGATGGATGAATGATTTCTGGAATTCGGAACCCTGTATGAACTCTATTTGATTTATGTCATTCAAAATCCATCTTGTCTATTTTGTAATAATATGATAAAGTGAAAAATAGAGTGTACCCCGCCTCATATTGTGATCTAACGTAAATACCATAGGTGATTCAAATAAATCTAACACTAAATAGTGTTAAAAGAATATACAATAATATTCAATAAGGTGAATAGTGAAAGTGAATATAAATAGACAGATATCCTATGAAGGATAGATTATTCCAAACTAACCTTATTTGTTTCTTTGAGGAGGTAAGTAGCAAATTAGATGAGGGTAATGGAGTTGATTAGGTCTACTTAGATTTTTCAAAGGCTTTGGATACTGTTCCACACAAGAGGTTGGTGTACAAAATAAATCGAAATGGACCGAGTAAAAATATATGCACCTGGATTGAAAACTGGTTAAAGGACAGACAACAGAGGGTTGTCATAAATTGAACTTTTTCAGGTTGGCCTAAAGTCGTGAGTGGGGTACCTCAGGGATCGGTACTGGGACCCCTGCTTTTAACTTGTTTATTAATGAACTGGAGGTTAGCATAGAGACCAAAGTCTCCATATTTGCTGATGATACTAAATTATGTACGGTAGTAGAATCCGAGCAGGATGTAATTTCTCTACAGAAGGACTTGGAGAGACAGGAAACTTGGGCAGGTAAATGGCAGATGAGGTTTAATACAGATAAATGTAAAGCAAAAAAAGAGAAAGCGCACAACCCATAGCGTAAAAAGCATAAAAAGTATTTAATTAAAATATGAGGAGAGGGAAACAAGCTCACTCACAAACAAAAAAGAATAACTGGCATATATAGATATGTAATATATCACCACCACCTTTGAAAAAGTCAGAGTGTCTGACGAAACGCGTCAGGATAGCAGCGCCAACATTACGTCATCATCAAGGGTCAGAAGGAGTGGAAAGCTTCCAGCCCTGCTGCACACAGCCCCAGAGTTGGCGCGGATGATAGTCGATCTGGTCTGGAGGGACTGATTACATAGGACTTCCGCAATTATCAGTTGTTATACCATTCATGAGGTCTGAAGCACTGGAATACGAGCTGGCAGCGTTTGACATCTGATGCTTAGGAGATCTTACCGTGCTGGTCCCGTGGTGGTGATATATTACATCTCTATACATGCCTGTTATTCTTTTTTGTTTGTGAGTGAGCTTGTTTCCCCCTCATCATACAGTATATTTATTAAATACTTTTTACGCTTTTTACGCTATGGGTTGTGCGCTTTCTCTTTTTTTGCTTTAGATTTCTGTTGAACTGGTTCTCCCGCTGAAAGCTGCCCCACACCCATTCAGGCGTTTACATTAGATTGGACATTCATATTGGAGTGGATCAGTATTACTATTTCATTCACTATTTTTATTGCTTTATCTTTTCTATTTCTTCTATTTGTATTATTTATATATTAATTTGTGATTTATTATCTTTTATCATTTATTATTTGGCGCTACTAATTTCTGTTGTATTACAGATAAATGTAAGTTTATGCATTTGAGAAGCAAGAATAAACAGGCGACTTACAAATTAAATGGGGATAAATGAGGGGAATCCTTGATGGACTTTGAATGAGGAGAGAAAACCTCGCTCAGCTGAACAATAGGTCAAAGCTGTGTGCTACCAGGGAGATAGGCCGACTATAACAAGTAGTTGATGGGGTATGTAAAGAATTCACACTCCACACAAAGAAATCCCTATAATGGTGCACTACTGATGAAATTGTAAATAATAATTTTAATAGTCATTAATGAACTGCGTACACGGTCTAAAATCACATTTTAATAGCATAATAAAAACAAAAACATAAACACGAACAAATTTGGTTTAAAAGATTAAGCAAAAAGTTTACTTTTCAGTGAGTGCAATCATATGCAGACACAGAGGAACATCTATAGCCTTATAAATGTGTGTATCCTATACTGTAATCACAGACCCTAGATAGGTCCGATACACTCACTAGTGTAAGGTGACTCTTAATGAGAGATATGTCCTACTGATACCATCCTAATGTAATTAACCCCTTGGTAACTGCCTAATTGGAATTAATCCAAGTTGTGCCAATCCAACTTAGTGTATAGTCATTCCATTGTATATATGTAATACCTCGGGATATGGGGTGTAGAGCATGTAGTGAGCCTCGGCACAATGGGTGGCGTTGTGGCCACTGAGGTCTTTTATATTAGCAAAAATAGAACAGGTAGGCGGTGCACTGCTGCCGTCAGGGTTAAAGGGAAACGAAGTCCACACGCAAAGTAAATAAATAAAAGGGTTGTTAATTAGAGTGCATATACACTAAAAAAGTGCTACCGAGCGAACTCTGACGCGTTTCGTCCCTGCCTGGGGACAACCCTTTTATTTATTTACTTTGCGTGTGGACTTCGTTTCCCTTTAACCCTGACGGCAGCAGTGCAGCGCCTACCTGTTCTATTTTTGCTTCATTCCCCCGGCTTGGAGCACGCTACACGTCACTTCCGGTTCAGAGTATCCTGATGTCATCGGCTGATGGTGGACGCCGAACGCGGAGCGTGGATCAGAGACTCTTCGTGTCAAGAAAGTGAGTGCTTTTTCCTCTTCCATTTATCCCCCGTATTTACCTCCGCAGTGGGGTTCTTGTTCTGGTGTGGCGCCGGGAGTAGAGAGGCAGTGGCGGAGGGTGGCGGCATAATTAGCCGCTTTGTTCCTTCTCAGGGGACGCGGCGGTATTGTTACCACAGTGCCTCCTTACCACGACACAGCCCCTACCCGTGTGAAGCTACAACACTCGATCAAGTGGGGTGATTATATACTTATTAGATGTACAACTCAATGGGACTCTGAACGGAAGTCTGCTTTATTCATATACATACTATCTGTTTATTCTGGATGATTGGTATTACTGGCACACAATTTGGAGCATCAGTGTTTCCTTGAAGTGATTCTGGGAGTTTTTGCTTGTCTTTTATATTAGGACTTGTTAACTTCCTGAATTTATTGTGTCAATGTTAGATGTCACTAAGCATACTGTACAGATGCAGCCACGAGTGTTAGAACACTTGTACCTGGGAAATTCTCGGAGATTCTGGGGCAATCTCACAGTAAATGCCTCAACATTTCTGTGAGATTCTTAATGGCCCATAGGATTAACACAGTGGGGGGTCCCTGCAGTCCCATTCAAACTGAATGTGACTGCAGGGAACCCTGCTGTGGTAATCCGATGGGCCATTAAAAATCTCACAGAAATGTTGCGGCAAAGTTGAGGCATTTACTGTGAGACTGCCCCAGAATTTCTAAGGCAAGAGTTCTAATACTCGTGGCTGCATCTGTACTCAGCCTATCCGGCAAAGAGTATAGGGAGAGAACCACCTGTGTAGAATGATGATCAATTCTGTTGTGGACCCCGATATGGCTTCGTATGCTATGATGGTCTACCCATATCTAGCTGCCAGCGGGTTAATCAAATAGCCCTACCGGTTAACTGTAGAATAGCAGTGCCTAATAGCGGTGTATGGTGAGAAAACCTTGTGTGACATTTAGATGTCACATAGAGCCTTGCAGGCAGCCCTATACGTGCAGTCAAGAGCAGCTTAATATTTTATTTTATAATAGAGCAGTAGGTTTTTGCATAAGCATATTACCTAGTCCTAGCTTGGACTTAGTTTTATTCAGTTCTTGTTATATCCATATAACTTCTAGTAAGAGTAGGTATATGCATCTAATTCTGTCCACGTATGTGTATGGTGAATCGTGATCCTAAACAGTTCCAGTTATTCAGTGGCTTACCATTATGTATTCATTGTGATTCACATAAGGTTCCGCATAGGTAGATGCAAAGGTATTGAATGGCCCTGTGTTGAACAACCTTAATGGCCCTACAGTATAGCATGGTGGTTGACGTATAGTTATGAGTCCTTAGTTAGCCATACAGAGATGAATTGCGTTACTTCCGCTAGATATCTCACTTGTTGAGGCTAGTGACTAGTTACACATTTCTCAGTTCGAGATGCCTCCTTGCCAATATGGTGTGAGCTCATACTGTAGACCGCCCTGTCTGCATTGTCTGTTGCGATTCCAAGTTAAACAGGGGGGTCTTACACAGGTCGATGTGCATATATTCATTCACACATAGTGTAGTGGAACGGTCTATAATGGAATGACCTTGCTGTTTACTTAAGTACGTGATGAAGATCTCCTATCCAGCAGATAACCGGTTAATAGCTTTAGTCATCGGTATAATTAAATCATCTATTATAGGGTTATATGTGAAACAACCGTAACCTCAGGCGAGTGTATCATTTTTGATATTGCACATGTCAGATACCACTGTCAGGATGTATAAGACGCGTTAACTGGTACTGTAAGTGAACCAATTCTATCGGAAGATCTTATGCCACATGCATGGCTGTAGACAGCCTGTAATAAAAAAGAAAATAGAAGATGTGGCACACGGATTTCAAAAAAGAAAATATTTATTATAGTATACACAACGTTTCGACCGAATAGGTCTTTGGCAAGTGCCAAAAAGTGGCTTCTCTCCGTGTTAAGCAAAATGTACTAAACTATACAGAGGATGATACACAAAACATCTGGAGTCCGTCCAAGGCCAATATAAGAGTATAGATTTTGTGCCCAGACTTTTGATAAGTAATTGATTGTTTTATTGTCATACTATCAAAGCCAGGTTAATCTGAAGATGAAGAAATAACTATATGAATCTGTTTCTAGAGAACAAACCAACGATACCATCGGGCAATCAAGCTTGCTTTATCACTCTCCATCCATAGTATGTTTTAGTTTGGCCTGTACCTGTAGATGAAGCTTTATTGTTATTTTGCCTTACGATAAATAAATGTTCTGCCAAGAGATCTGTTTTCGGATATTTCATGTGATATGGGAAAAAGAATAAACGCACGATTACAAATAAAGGAACAATTACTTTCACAAACCAACTATTAAATGGCAGAGTTTTCAGTTTATCACGACTATCACAAAAATGGACAAGTTCAGTCTGTCTGGTACTAGTTGCTTGATTCATCCTAAATGTCAATATAACCCACTCAAATAGTTTGCTTTTGAAAGTCAAGAAGATTATGGTTGCTCCATTTGCAGACTACTAATTGATGCGATTGTTTTACCTTCAAAACATGGTTAGTACCCTTAGACTGAAATGTCACTCTTATGATAGCATTACTGAAGCTTACCTACTTGAACATTTATAGAAATACTGCTATACAGGTGTCCGTTCTGTTGCAAGCTTATGTCAAACCAACATTTATTGAATTGCATGAAAGAACACCATTAATCAGTAATAAAGAATGTACTCTTTTAATCTCCAGCTGAGCAGCAGCGATTTTTAGCAGCAGTTTCACATTATTTGTCGACAAGAGTCCCCTGTGGATTTGGAGTGAGAATTATCCCATCAGGGATTTCTGTTGGAATGCATCTGTGTATCTTCCACACCGGAGATGACTAACTAGTTAGCTTTACTCTCACTAAAAACTTTTTTTTTTTCCCCTCTCCTATTCTTAAATGCTGAAAAGATTTATATTTGCATAAATGACTTAGGAGTTATGAATGGTAGCGGGCAACAAAGCAATACCATTACAATTGTGTAGTAACCATGGCTACATGGCCAAATACATAATATCCCACTTTTTTACTCGTTTAGTAAAAATGTACACGGAATTGAAAAAAAAAACATCAATGCAGGAGAAACTCTACTTTATGCCACAATGGTGATGCAGGGGTATAACATTGAACTAGCTTCATTTTTGATCCATCAAAACAGTATCATGTGCTTTAGCAGACACGTACAGTAAATTCTTATTTGGGAGAAGTCTTTCTACTAAAAGACACCTAAAATCATGATATTATTATAATTTTTAAAATAAAACAATGACTCCCTTTTTTTACCTGCGTTAATATACACTTGATATGATTGGATAGTATTTGTAGAAAAATATATAAATGTCATTGTACTGTAAATATTTTTTTGCACGTGGCTTAAAAGTATTGAAATATACTTACAGTAGTAATGCAGACTACGGTGTATTTAACACTAACAGGGACATATTTTTGCAGCTATGTAACTTGATGTGCTAAACATATTTTGACATACAGTAACGTGCGCTAGATACAGTAGTTATAATTTTGCATTAACACAGGTAGACGCTTCTTGTTTGAAAATGTAATTATTTCCCAGAAAATCCTCAGAAACGTACCATACATCTTAGTTTAATTCTATTTTCCCATCGTAAAGGACAATCCCTCCTAGGTCCAAAGGGTACTAAACTGTGACATGTTTAGGGGTTAGATCAGGGTGATTGATGCCCTTTCTGTTACCAAAATCTGACACGTCTAATAATGTAAAACAAATGTGAAAAGTATTATGTAAACACGGTGAGCTGAGACTTGGGAAGGGTTGGATTTCCTCTGCCTGTTCCATTTTATCATATCACTTTAATTATAGCATTTGCATTTTCCATTTTAAAAAGGGACATCAACAATACAACAGCAAGAGAGGATAACACCAACTCAATAAAGAAAGGGAAGGTGGGAAGAAAGATTGGCTGAAGGGGGGGATAAATGGCACAATCACATACTTTCCTAGCATGGCAGCATAAAGTACATTTATACACAGATAACTGCATCCACAGTCTAGTTTAATCCATATAAACCTTACTGCATTTAGCGCTCATTTAAACTTTCATAATCATTCTCTGATGTCCTCAATTGTAATTTTGATATCTCATGGCCAATCTAGAGAGCTAGATGCGATTCAAGAAAAATGCGCCCCCTTAGTCTTACAGCAAAATCCTTTTCTGGCTGTCATCCCGGTACAGTAGTTCAATAAGCTCTCCATGGGCATTACAGAAGCTAGATGCTCCTCTACTCTCTTGAAAGGAGGGGGGTTATTTTGTCGGCAGGACCTGGCCACTAGACATTTGTTAGCATTAAGGATGTGTGTGATCAGTTTAGTTTCATGTTTGCCAATCCCTTTGTTTGTTTGTTTGTTTGTTTGTTTGTTTGTTGAGGAGCAATGTCTCTCCGAATAATGACCCCTATTTTGCCACATATAAAACCCAATACTTTTCACAGAGATTGCATTTTAGGGCAATCAAGCTAGATATAGGACAATGATCCTCCATGACCAAATTCTCCAACATACACTGGCGACCAACTTTATTCTTACTTGGCTAGTTCCGCGAATTTCAGAGTATCCCGGTGATGTGCGGTTTTGTATCATTTTCTCCCGGGGTATATAGCGTTATATTCGCGGCTGTGATTTAAGCATTTTATTCCGGCTGGCTGCAATACTGCAGTGCTGTGTAAAAACGCATGGGGGCGTTTGCGAGCTGTTGTCTTTGAAGCCGAGAAATTCATGAATTGTAATGCAGTATATACTGTATATATACAGTATATACTGTATAACAACAACCCCTATAACCCCTAACATACACATACAGTACTGTATATGCACATCAATGATACTATAGGCCGTCCCCTGGCGAGATGTGTTTGCAGCAGAGAGAGAACCGCTGCTCTCTCTGCGCAAACATCGGCACATTAAAAATTATTTAAAATACATTTTTATTGATAGTGTAGATGTGCAGGGGGTCTCCCGAGCTGAACCGCGTTGGTTTCAGGTCGGGGGACCCCCTGCTCCCCGAGATACAGCCCCCTTTATGAGGTGCCGGTATCCCTCTGCGTTTAAAGGGCCCGATCACGTGACCGCGGCCTGTAAACCAAGCAGAGGGATACCGGCACCCCCTAAAGGGGCCTGTATCTCGGGGAGCAGGGGGTCCCCGGACCTGAAACCAATGCTGTTCAGCTCCGGAGACCCTCTGCACATGTACAGTATAAATAAAAAACATATATAAATAAACACTCGTTCCTTACCTTAGCGGCTATGTGCTACGGTAATGAAGCAGCATTTCTGTATTTTAATAATATTGTACAGTGAGCAGGGGGTTCCCTGAGCCAGAAATTAATGCTCAGGGGACCCCCTGCTCCTGCACAATATTATTAAAAATACAGAAATGCTGCTTCATTACCATAGCGGATAGCCGCTAAGGCAATGAAGGGGTTAACTCACCGTGCCCGCTTTATTGTGGGTAGCGGGGGTGGGTGAAGGGGGTATTTGGCCCTTGGTGTGAGTTTAGGACTTGCGGGGGGGTTGCGGGTGCACTTAACCCCTTCACGACCGTAGCAGTTAAAACCGCTACGGTCATGAAGGGGTTAAGCCCTCCCGCTACTCCCCCCGCAAGCCCTAAACAACCATCGTTGGGGCTAATACCCCCTTCACCCACCCCCACTACCCACAATAAAAAAAACTCACACACAGCAGCCGCCAAAAAATAAATAAATCTAAATAAATAAATGACTATAAATAAATACATTTGAAATACATTTTTATTGATAGTGTAGATGTGCAGGGGGTCTCCGGAGCTGAACCGCATTGGTTTCAGGTCGGGGGACCCCCTGCTCCCCGAGATACAGCCCCCTTTATGAGGTGCCGGTATCCCTCTGCTTGGTTTAAAGGTCCCGATCACGTGACTGCGGCCTGTAAACCAAGCAGAGGGATACCGGAACCCCCTAAAGATGGCCTGTATCTCGGGGAGCAGGGGGTCCCCAGACCTAAAACCACAGCGGTTCAGCTCCGGAGACCCCCTGCACATCTACACTATCAATAAAAATGTATTTCAAATGTATTTATTTATAGTCATTTATTTATTTAGATTTATTTATTTATTTTTTGGCGGCTGCTGTGTGTGTATTTTTTTTATTGTGGGTAGTGGGGGTGGGTGAAGGGGGTATTAGCCCCAACGGTGGCTGTTTAGGGCTTTCGGGGGGTAGTGGGAGGGCTTAACCCCTTCATGACCGTAGCGGTATTAACTGCTACGGTCGTGAAGGGGTTAAGTGCACCCGCAACCCCCCCGCAAGTCCTAAACTCACACCAAGGGCCAAATACCCCCCTCACCCACCCCCGCTACCCACAATAAAGCAGGCACGGTGAGTCAACCCCTTCATTGCCTTAGCGGCTATACGCTATGGTAATGAAGCAGCATTTCTGTATTTTTAATAATATTGTGCAGGAGCAGGGGGTCCCCTGAGCATTAATTTCTGGCTCAGGGAACCCCCTGCTCACTGTACAATATTATTAAAATACAGAAATGCTGCTTCATTACCGTAGCACATAGCCGCTAAGGTAAGGAACGAGTGTTTATTTATATGTGTTTTTTATTCATACTGTACATGTGCAGAGGGTCTCCGGAGCTGAACAGCATTGGTTTCAGGTCCGGGGACCCCCTGCTCCCCGAGATACAGGCCCCTTTAGGGGGTGCCGGTATCCCTCTGCTTGGTCACATTCCAGGAACATGCCAGGTACATGCCAGTTATTAGTAAGAATAAAAGCTGCCGCAGCAGTAGGGAGCTATAGTTATGTACGTAGCGTTTAACTTGGGATACATTTTATATGATCGGTGTGACAGGTCCCTTCCCCGGTTTAAATGCAGCACGCTTAAAGCCTGTCTATAGCTGAGTACAGCAGGGAGCTGGTTAATTCAGCTAGAGTCAATTAGCCAGTCTCCACCTGGCTCATCAAGCAGGTTTAAAGGTGTGCTGCACAAACTTCATGGGGTTCTCTAGCACTGAGGGTTGTCTAGCACAGAGGGACTGTGCTTCAATGGAGATACCAAGGAACCAGACCCTCCTTTCCAGAATGCAGTGCATCCTGGAACCCGTCAGAGGGTTGGTCACGGACACCAACCCAGACCCGGAGACTGATGTAAAGAGTCCCCTGCTTATCTCTTTGGACTTTGGGGACAGATGTTGGCAAGAGCCCTAGCCTCCAAGCCCTGCAGGTAGAGGGGAAGTGAGTCAGCCCGTACAAAGGGATAGGCTGTTTTGCTTATTTGAGTGTTATTTTTGGAAAATACGGGCTAAATAAAAGCCACAATTTATTTCCCCAGTCTATGTCTCTTTGGTTGTACCTCTGCAGTTGTCTCCTACAATTGGTATAACAATTTGTATTAATTTTCTATTAATATACTGTACAGGTCTACCGTCTGGCTGTAGCTTCCCAGATATCTTGCTCTCCTCCCAATAAAGTTCCATTCCAACACTTTCTCACAGGCCAGCATGTAACCATCTTTCTCAGGATCACCCATCAAGGAGATATTGTAATAAAGACAAGATGTTAACTTAGATAGATTATTATCTTAAATGCATAACTTCTCAAAATACATCTTTTGTTATGCACTATTTTGGTAACATTGCTTGTTAAGAAAGTGTATAATCTGCAAGTGCTCAAAGAACTAGATTGGTCATCACTTGAGTCTAGACGCAAAGTTAATTTTTCCTGTCTTGCCTTCAAATACTTTCTGGGAAAGCTATCATCTATCTGAAGGTTCTCAACCCTACAACATGCAGCACTTATCACCTGAGATCTGACTCCAAAAGACTGTTCATGGTCCCAAGGTTCAACAAAGTATCCGGCCGCTTCTCCTTCTCTTAAATTGCACCTCACACCTGGAACAATCTACCGGAGACTCTCACATCCGCCACCAGTCTAAATTGTTTCAAAACTTAGACTGCGCTTATAGTGCCGGCGACAGCGACGTGACGGCACGTCAAAACAAATGCATTGTTGCCGTCGTCGGCGCTTATAGTGCACGCGACGGGGATGGCGCAACCAAGCGACGGCACTACCAAAAATCTGGTAGTCACTGTTATTTGATTTTTTCAGCGACGGTCTCCCATTGTGGCCAATCAGAGAGCTTCTCCGTCCTTCTGCCTTCCGCCTTTCTGACTTTACTGGCCTTGTAGCCAGCGACATCGCCTAAACTTAAATTACAACTATCCCAATAGCGACGGGTGACGTCATCGGTCACGTCGGCATCGCCGGCAGTATAAGCGCAGCCTTAAGCTGTATCACATTTTAATCTGGTCTGCAACTGTTACATACGCCTGTAACATATAGTATCTCTTACTGTGCATGCAATGTCTTCTATATAATGTATAACCTGCTCACTTAATGTAACCCTGTATTTGTCATCATAACTCTGTGCCCAGGACATACTTGAAAATGAGAGGTAACTCTCAATGTATTACTTCCTGGGAAAACATTTGATAAATAAAGTATCTGTAAAAGTTTGATTTTGGTAATGAGTACTGCTCTTGCAAATTTTGGAATAATTGAACAGTGGACTTTGTAAATAAACTTACTTTTTTAACTTTTAACTTTGGTAACACCCTTTGCCTTCCAGTTATTTAAGTAGGCTTCTTTTCAACCATGAGGCAATTAATGGGTATTTTCCAGGGGGGTCATGTTAGATGGTTTAGTTGTGAGTTTAAGTTTCGTTTTCGAAGACTCCTAAAAAGTACAATAATTTCTCAACAATTTATTCTCTGTAAATACTTTGGGTCTGTCTATCTCGGGAAGCGCAAACTTTTTCAACTGCACCCCCTGCCTGCTCCCCCTCGCTCTCGCACCCCCCTCACCTTGCTTCTGGTAGTAGCATATTGAAGAGGTGGGATAAATAAGTCTCCAGCTGCATTTCATCTATCGAATCTGGTATGTGTATGATACACAGGTTATTTTGGCGTTATCTAGTCTCTGCATTCTCTGTTTTTTCCAGTAGACTGTCCACTTGCTTATGTAGTCTTATAATCTCCTGGCAGCACCTGCCTGACATTGAAATACCTCTTCCAGATTGCGTTCCACTGTGTCTGTTCGCTCTCCTAATGAGGTGAGTATTACGTTTATGTGATCCATAGATATTTTTCAGCTTCTCTTGAAATATTGCTCTTATCTCTGCTAAGAATTGACACCACACCAGTTAGCTCTCCTAACTGAGTCAACACCTGAGATGATGGGTCTACCAGGTGGGCACTTGTAAATCTTTGTGGATTTGAGGCAAATTATAACACAATGGTATCTTGGTAAAAGGGTCAAATAAAGACTTGTGTTCTCGCTCATCATTGATACCAGTATTTTTGTTTTTAGTTAAGAGTGATTCTAATTCACCCAAAAAAAGATAGAAATGCATATATAATACATACAGTAACAAAAGTACAATACACAAATCTCAATATAAAAACAGTGTCTTGAGTGAGAACAAGACGGTTATGGTCAACGGTTAACCTTTCATCATATTGGAGGCTCAGAAGATTATTTTTCACAACCTCTCTACAGTAGGATAAAGCAAGCAAATAGGCAGTCACTATTCTGTAAAAATAATTGGTGTTGTGGACTTCAGTGCAACAATGTGGTCCTTATTCTTGATTCTTATTTCACTCTCCAGTATGAGAGGACTGTCACAATGAAGCAGGACGGCAGGGGAGAGGGAGGGGGGGGGGGGGGAAGGAGCACGCCCCAGCGGTCTGACCTGGAAGTCTTTGCTTCCGGTGCCTGCCCTGCAACAGCGCTCCTGCTCCAGCATCCTGCTTCGCCACGATCCTCTTCAGCAACACAGGAGCTGCTGCTGATAATTGAGAGAAAAGCTATGCTATGTGAAATTAAAACGTACATTCAACTCTAATATACAGTAACTCATCAACAGTCACCACGGTGTCCCTATAAGGAGAACAAAGTGTGGCACTTATACATAAAGTGCAATATTTTTTATTAACATATCAAGAGAAACATAAAAAGCGAATAAATTAAAACCTACAAAGTAGCGTCAAGCTGCTGGTGTATGTAGGTCAGACAGTGATATGCATGTCTCTCTATAATACCACACAGGGAATAATTATAGGGGCACATAGAGCATAGCAAAAGTGGTATTTGCTACAGATTATGTGATCTCAAAGTATAATTGCAAAACAATACCCCCAAGAGTACTCAACTCATTGGAGTGTCTTGCCAGAGAAATGAAAATCAGTTTGTGTGTTCCCAATAGGATAAAAGTGCATATTCACATGTTATAACATTTATAGACCACGTATCCTTATTGAAGGTCCACTGAATAAAGTGTGTTTATAATAGTGACCTTAAATCACGGTAGGGGTGAGTAATAAGCCCCTCCTAATTGTTAGTGAAACACACACTTACACTATCCTCTTTCTTATGAGTCAGCAAATAAAGCCTTTCGAATTGCTGATTGTTCACATATACTATACTTCTGATAGCATGCTTAAGAGCTCAACAGTCTCTGTAAGCTTGTAATACTGTAGCATCACAAAAGATTAATTGGTATCTCTTATGCATTAGAATACACATACTTTGCTCAAAGGCTAAAATGTATCATTCAACTGTTATTGTATCTCCTTAACCACTAAGGTATACTTACATACAAGTGTACATACAGCAAAGGTCCGTGATTAAAGACACATCACAAGGCAAAAATGCGGAGAGTGACCTGCTAGTAAGTAATCAGCAAAGTTCTTAAACATTTACCTCTTTAAACGTGGGTCCTTGGTGTGGCCCACAAATTATCTTGGAGTTACTGATGGGTGTTTATGACACTCAAGATAGGAGGATTAAACCCGAGCCAGGGGGTTAATTTGTGGGCCACACCTAGGACCCACGTTTAAAGAGGTAAATGTTTAAGGACTTTGCTGATTACTTACTAGCAGGTCACTCTCCGCATTTTGGCTTGGCCTAAAAAGTTTGCTCACCCCTGTTGTAGATGATCCTGGGACTGGACTAAACACAGACCTGAACTTGGTCCCCAATCGTCCACTCCCTTACTGCCAATATTCTTTTGTAATTTGTTTATTTTTTTAATGTTATTCTTTTCCAGAATTGATGACTATGATTATCCAAGATGGTATTCATCTTGGTGAAACTGGCATCTCATATAAGGCATTGAACATTTACAAAATGAAATGATGGAAAAAAATAAGTTCAAAAAGGGGTTCACAAAAGAACAGATATATAATTATAGGATAACCAGATTCAGGTCTGATAAGTTGTACTGTGGGAATCTGCTGTATAAACCACAGCCTCCTCTAATCTCCGTATCTACCTGGTACTCCGACAGCTTTTCCCTGGATCACCCGCTCCGGTATTGCAGGACACAGCTCAGCCATGGGGACTCACAGGCACACCACCAATGCTACTTGCACTTCAGCAGGGCCTCTCTGTATCACCTGCTCCAGTACTGTAGGTTCCAGCTCAGCCACAGAAACTCGCTGGCACACCGCAGCAGCCTCTCAGATCACCCACTCCGTCTGATCTGTCCGATCTGTCAGGTCCTCAGCCCCATACAGTAGCCTCGTCTCTGTCACCATATCAGGCACCGCTGCTCCAACTCTTCCAGCCGACAGGTGATTCTCCTCTGTTATAGTACTAGTATAGGACTGTAAAAAGCCATTATAGTACGATATTGCCCTGTTATTGGAGCTTTGTGAATAGCAGCACAGGCAATATTGCATTATAAGGGCATTTAGAGTACTATAAGCCACCTATCGAAGTTTAGGGAATGTGCCCTATAGAATCAGCTGATGAACTTTTAAACATTGTAGGGAAAGCAGCCTTGTGTTTCTGCATCTGTATAGTGGTAAAGTGAACACAGGCGCAAACAAATAAAAAGTGGACACTAATAATAAGTGACTAATCAAAAACTTAAATAAGTGAAGAATATGATAAAATTTAAGTAAATACAGTTTCACCCCCTGCTCTGGAACCCACTGGAAGGGGTAGTCTTCACTCTTCCCCCACAGTAACAGCAAAACACACAAAATCCACGGGGAGCATGGGGAGGAAACAAAAATAAATTTAAGTGCAGCAAAAATGACAATGTGAAAAAAGCCTTCAAATGACTTGGCTCTAATGAATTGACTACTTACAAGATGGAAGAGTCAAAAAGGCAGGGTTGACTCAAACGGTCAGAGGTAAGTGGATGATGCAGTTGTCATCAGAGTGGATCAGGTCCCCAGGATCACGTACCCCAATGTAGAGAGAAAAACTGGCATAGCGCAGATCACTCAAGATAAAAATTGCTTTATAACAATAAAATATTATACTCACATTCTAACAATGAAAAACGGGCATATCACACTGCATTAGTGTAGGAACATTTTAGCCAGCTGGCTCACCGTCTCACAACGTTCCCCCACTCCTCCGCCTCAGCCTCCGGTCTGCTGTTTAGACTGCTCCGACTGACGTGTGACGTCACTTCCGGTTTCGCCGCTCGGTGAGGGCTGGATCCTCCTGCAACTCCTCTGCTGTATGCTCCTCTCTGAATAAAACTCCCACTCTACGCGTTTCGAAAGCGACTGCGGAAGGCGTAGAGTGGGAAACACGTAGAGTGGGAGTCTTATTCAGAGAGGAGCATACAGCAGAGGAGTTGCAGAAGGATCCAGCCCTCACCGAGTGGCGAAACCGGAAGTGACGTCACACGCCAGTCGGAGCAGTCTAAACAGCTGACCGGAGGCTGAGGCGGAGGAGTGGGGGAACGTTGTGGGACGGTGAGCCAGCTGGCTAAAATCTTCCTACACTAATGCAGTGTGATATGCACGTTTTTTATTGTTAGAATGTGAGTATAATATTTTATTGTTATAAAGCTATTTTTATCTTGAGTGATCTGCGCTATGCCAGTTTTTCTCTCTACATTGGGGTACGTGATCCTGGGGACCTGATCCACCTTGATGACAACTGCATCATCCACTTACCTCTGACCGTTTGAGTCAACCCTGCCTTTTTGACTCTTACATCTTGTAAGTAGTCAATTCATTAGAGCCAAGTCAATTGAAGGCTTTTTTCACATTGTCATTTTTGCTGCACTTAAATTTATTTTTGTTTCCTCCCCATGCTCCCCGTGGATTTTGTGTGTTTTGTGTTTCTGCATCGACAGGGCATGATTTTGGTAAAAGGTATTTCTTGCTTCTTGAAAAGGATCAAATTCTGGCTGAGGGTACAGAAACAGGTTGCAGATTTCTTGCGTCTCCGCCATAGCTCTCCAGCTGCAGAAAAAACTTTTTTTTACATGGGTAATCAGTGCAGGGAGAAATCCATGGGGGGAGTCTGGAGCAGGAGTCTGGATTTGAAGACGTCAGGAATTATATATTTGTAGTTTAGAAATTGTTAGTACACATTGCACTCGCAAATATAATGCAATCACAGGATCACAGTCCCACATCCTTTGTCCTCGTGTTTTATAATGATCCTATTATCCTTCATTATTGACTCTAGGGCTTTTGTTTTTCAATAAACTATGAAATGTCTCCTTAAAATTGCCTTTAGAATATGCACGAACGAATGTGGGTTTATGCTTCAGTTTAGTGTGGGTTGTAGTATCAATTACCTCGGAAGTACAGCATCATTCCAGACAATCCTTTCATCATTATTTTTATTCTGTGGCTAAGAGAGCAGCATCCTTTTTATAATTCAACCTAGAAAATGTCTCGAGTCAAATTCTACATTTGTGCAAATCTATAAAAAGTTGGAAACCATTCGGTGCATATGTAGGTGCAAAACATAAGGTGGTTAGGAGACTGCACTACTTTGATTGGCATTCAGAAACAGGTTCCCCTCTGGCTCCTGTTGATGTTTTCATGGTGTGTCTAGGAATTACATACGGGGCATTACATGGCAGCACAACAGCAACACCGGAACAGCAAAATCTTATTACCATGAAGACCTGGCTGTATGGGCAATTTATTGTGAGTGCAATGTGTACTAACAATTTATACCTCACTAATATATAATGTTCTATGATGCTATGATGTTTCTCGGCACTTCAATGTTTCTCTATTTACTACATGCATATCTAAGGAGTCAAACACCTTCATAGTAAGTAGCTGTGAATGACATGCTAAGGACATGTAAAGGAATTTTTGATACGATAATGTAAGGGTGCTTAACTCCAGTACTCACGAGCTACCAACAGGTCAGGTTTGAAAGATATCCCAGTTTTAGAAACGGTGGCTCAGTCAAAATGACTGAGCCACTGATTGAGTCCCTGTGCTGAAGCAGGGATATCCTTAAAAGTTGGTGACTCTTGAGTACTGGAGTTCAGCACTCCTGCCATAAGTGCTCAACTCCAGTTGTTGTTGGTTGTTTTTTGTACGCTTTTTTAGATCATTATTCAATTACAACAATTCCTAATGCTACATCCAGTATGACAAAAAAATATATACAGTTGTGTGTAAAAGAAAGTACACCCTCTTTGAATTCGATGGTTTTACATATCAGGACATAATAACAATCATCTGTTCCTTAGGTCTTAAAATTAGGTAAATACAACCTCAGATGAACAATAACACATGACATATTACACTGTCATGATTTATTTAACAAAAATAAAGCCAGAATGGAGAAGCCATGTGTGAAAAACTAAGTACACCTTATGATTGAATAGCTTGTAGAACCACCATTAGCAGCAATAACTTGAAGTAATCGTTTTCTGTATGACTTTATCAATCTCTCACACCGTTGTGGAGGGATTGTGGCCCACTCTTCTTTACAACGTTGCTTCAGTTCACTGAGGTTTGTGGGCATTTGTTTATGCACAGCTCTCTTAAGGTCCAGTCACAGCATTTCAATCGGGTTGAGGTCTGGACTTTGACTGGGTCATTGCAACACCTTGATTCTTTTCTTTTTCAGCCATTCTGTTGTAGATTTGCTGGTGTGCTTGGGGTCATTGTCCTGTTGCATGACCCAATTTCTGGCCAAGCTTTAGCTGTCAGACAGATGGCCTCACATTTGACTCTAGAATACTTTGGTATACAGAGGAGTTCATGGTCGACACAATGACTGCAAGGTTCTCAGGTCCTGTGGCTGCGAAACAAGCCCAAATCATCACCCCTCCACCACCGTGCTTGACAGTTGGTATGAGGTGTTTGTGCTGATATGCTGTGTTTGGTTTTCGCCAAACATGGCGCTGTGCATTATGGCCAAATATCTCCACTGGTCTTGTCTGTCCAAAGGACATTGTTCCAGAAATCTTGTGGTTTGTTCAGATGCAACTTTGTAAACCTAAGCCGTGATGCCATGTTCTTTTTAGAGAGAAGAGGCTTTCTCCTGGCAACCCTTCCAAACAAACCATACTTTTTCATTTTTTTCTAATTGTACTGTCATGAACTTTAACATTTAACATGCTAACTGAGGCCTGTAGAGTCTGAGATGTAACTTTTGGGTATTTTGCAATTTCTCCGAGCATTGCACAGTCTGACCTTGGGGTGAATCTGCTGGGAAGCAGTCTTGAATGTTTTCCACTTTTGAATAATCTTTCTCACGGTAGAATGATGGACTTTAAATTGCTTCTCTAAGATCATTGCTGGTGTCTTTCCTCCTTGGCATTGTGTTAACACACACCTGAATGCTCCAGACCAGCAAACTGCTAAAACTTCGGCTTTTATAGAGGTGGTCACACTTGCTGATGATCAATTAATTAAGGGATTTTGATTAGCAGCACCTGTCTGCTACTTAGCCTCTTAATTCCTATAGAAGCAGCCCATATCCAAGTGGCCCATTATAAGTGGCATGACTATTGAACAACTGAAGTTTAAAAGGAAGGAACTCTTGCCCTAATGGATCTTATCCTTCTTCTATCCTCAGGTAAAAAACATCTCTAAATCCTCATTGAAGCCTTTGCTGTGTGTATTATATAGTATATGCAAGTGATCCAATGCTAGGTAAAAAACATCTCTAAATCCCCATTATAAGTGGCATGACTATTAAACAACTGAAGTTTAAAAGGAAGTTCAAAAGAAGTGTGGAAGAAGTGGACACCCCATCTGGCCCTGATTCCTGCATTTGAACTACTCTGGAAAGGAGGATATCATCAATACCAGACTGCATCATTAGTGCTGTGATGCTGCCTTTACCATTTATATTTGCTGTGACTTCACTTCTTCTCAAATTATGCACTTCTTTTTACCAGCCTCAGTATGTCTCTAACTCTATTCATATATCTCCATCTCTCCTTCCTTCCCCACTTCTCAGTTCACATGAACTCCTTTCTTACCTGCGCCCTCTGACACCACACAGCTATATCCCCTGCACTAAAAAACACCCCTACAAATCATCCTCACACATCCTTTTTCTATCCATGCTTCTCCTCCTTGCTTCTGGGGATATCTCTCCCAATCCTGGTCCCTGCCTTATTCCTACATGCGCTCGTCCTCGCCTGCCAATTGCAATCTCTACTCCTTCTGGTGTCAACCCCTCCAACCTCATACCCATCCCCTGCCACCCTCCCTCCTCTCTCCCTTTCTCCTGTGCTCTTTGGAATGCTCGCTACCTTTCTAACAAGTTCCTCTCTGTACATGACTTCTTTCTCTCTCACTCTCTGCTCCTATTTGCTATAACTGAGACCTGGCTCACTCAGTCTGACTCTGCTCTGGAAGCTGCCCTCTCCGATGGTGGCCTTTCCTTCTCCCACACTCCGCGCACTGATGGCAGGGGTGGAGGCGTGGGGCTCCTGCTCTCCTTTCTCTGTCGTTACCGAACCCTTCCTATTCCTCCCTCTCTTGCTTTTCCCTCCTTTGAGGTTCACACTGTCCAGATCTTCTCTCCTCTCCCTGTTCATGTGGCGGTCATCTATCGCCCACCTACCTCTACTCATCCCCCTTCTGCCTTTCTCTCTCACTTTGAATCCTGGCTCTCTTTCTTTCTCTCCTCAGATTCTCCTAGTCTTCTCCTTGGGGACTTCAATTGCCACATTGATGACCCCTCTCTCCCTTGGGCTTCCCGCTTTCTTTCTCTAACCTCTTCTTTTGCTATCTTCTGTGCTAGGTGGGAGAATGCTAAAAAGGTTGGAGGAGATTTTAAACTAGGATGGAGGGGGGAGGGGAATGAAACAGATAATGAACTAAATGGAATAGATGAGGATACAAGGTGGTATGGAGGTAGAATGGGGGCAAGTGCAAGTTTGACAAGCAGTGAGATACCCATAGTAAATAGAGATAATACTAGAAAACTTCTAAAGACTAAACCAAGTGGGAGCAGAAAGGAAGGAGCAGATAAGATAATAGTACCGGCTGAAAAAAAACTGAAATGCATGCTTGCTAATGCAAGAAGCCTGACAGATAAAATGGGGGAGCTTGCATTAATAGCTACAAGGGAGCAGTATGATATCATAGGCATTACTGAAACATGGTGGGATGAAACTCATGACTGGACAGTTCATTTAGAGGGTTATTCTCTTTTTCGGAAGGATCGAACAAATAGAAGGGGAGGTGGAGTATGTCTATATGTTAAACCGGATCTAAAACCTATTTTAAGGGATGATGTCTATGAAGGGAATGATGAAAATGTAGAGACCTTGTGGATAGAAATTAGCAGTGGAGGTAAAAGTATAAAGAAAATGTTTGTGGGAATATGCTATAAACCACCAAATATCTGTGAGATTGAGGAAGCTAAAATACTTTTGCAAATGGAGAAGGCATCAAAACTGGGTCATGTTTGCATAATGGGGGATTTTAATTATCCAGACATAGACTGGGGCAATGAGATTAGCGTTACAACAAAAGGAAACATGTTTTTGGGGGTGCTTAAAGATAATTATATGATCCAAATTATTGAGGAACCAACCAGGAGAGGGTCAGTTCTGGATATGGTCATATCAAACAATGTAGAAGTAATAACAATTATTCAAGTCCTGGAACATTTGGGTAACAGTGATCATAACATGGTCTCATTTGAAATAAATGATCAAAAAACAGATTACTTGGGTTCAACAAAGACCTTAAACTTTAGAAAGGCAGATTTTAATAAACTGAGGTCTAATCTAGTAGTAATACAATGGGATGATATTTTTGCAGGGAAAATGTAGAAGATAAATGGGCAGTCTTTAAAACATTGTTAGAAAAGCACACTTATCAGTGTATATACCCTTGGGTAATAAGTATAAAATAAATAAGTCAAAACCAATGTGGCTAAATAAACAGGTAGGGGAGGAAATGGACAAGAAGAGGAAGGCGTTTAGATGCTTTAAGTCAGAAGGGACAGAGACATCGTATCAGAATTATAAGGAATGTAACAAAAATTGCAAAAGGGCAATTAAATTAGCAAAAATGGATAATGAAAAAAGGATTGCAATAGAAAGTAAGGTCAACCCTAAAAAGTTCTTTAAGTACCTTAATAACAAAAAAATGAGAAAAGAAAATATAGGACCCTTTCAGTGTGAGATGGGTAGGCAGATTATCGGAGATAAGGAAAAAGCTGAGGTATTAAACAAATTCTTTGACTCTGTGTTTACCAGGGAAGAATCAAGTTCAATGGTAGCGCCAAAGGAGGAAGCCACAACCTCCATATTAATGAACAATTGGTTAACTGAGGAAGAAGTTCATAAGCGACTTGAAAAAATTAAAGTAAATAAGGCACCTGGCCCCGATGGCATACATCCAAGAGTTCTCAAGGTGTTAAGCTCAGTAATAGCAAAACCATTATATTTAATATTCAAGGACTCCATTTCCACAGGCTCAGTACCACAAGATTGGCGTAAAGCAGACGTGGTGCCTATATTTAAAAAGGGAGCTAGATCACACCCGGGGAATTACAGACCTGTAAGCCTGACTTCAATAGTAGGGAAACTACTTGAAGGTTTAATACGGGATAATATTCAGGAATACCTAATGGAAAACAAAATTATTAGTAATAGTCAGCATGGATTTATTATGAAGGATAGATCTTGCCAAACTAACCTTATTTGTTTCTTTGAGGAGGTAAGTAGGAATTTAGACCAGGGTAATGCAGTTGATGTGGTCTACTTAGATTTTGCAAATACTTTTGATACGGTTTCACACAAGAGGTTGGTGTACAAAATAAAGAAAATTGGACTCAGTAATAATATATGCACCTGGATTGAAAACTGGTTAAAGGACAGACAACAGAGGGTTTTCATAAATGGAACTTTATCAGGTTGGGCTAAAGTCGTGAGTGGAGTACCTCAAGGATCGGTACTGGGACCCCTGCTTTTTAACTTATTTATTAATGACCTTGAGGTTGGGATCGAGAGTAAAGTCTCCATCTTTGCTGATGATACTAAATTGTGTAAGGTAATAGAATCAGAGCAGGATGTAATTTCTCTTCAGACCGACTTGGAGAGACTGGAAACGTGAGCAGGTAAATGGCAAATGAGGTTTAATACAGAAAAATGTCAGGTTATGCATTTGGGATGCAAGAATAAAAAGGCGACTTACAAATTAAATGGAGATATATTGGGGGAATCCTTGATGGAGAAGGATTTAGGAGTGCTTGTAGACAGCAGGCTTAGCAATAGTGCCCAATGTCATGCAGTAGCTGCAAAGGCAAACAAGATCTTATCTTGCATCAAACGGGCAATGGATGGAAGGGAAGTAAACATAATTATGCCCCTTTACAAAGCATTAGTAAGACCACACCTTGAATATGGAGTACAATTTTGGGCACCAATCCTAAGAAAAGACATTATGGAACTAGAGAGAGTGCAGAGAAGAGCCACCAAATTAATAAAGGGGATGGACATTCTAACTTATGAGGAGAGGCTAGCTAAATTAGATTTATTTACATTAGAAAAGAGGCGTCTAAGAGGGGATATGATAACTATATACAAATATATTCAGGGACAATACAAGGAGCTTTCAAAAGAACTAGTCATCCCACGGGCAGTACAAAGGACTCGGGGCCATCCCTTAAGGTTGGAGGAAAGGAAATTTCACCAGCAACAAAGGAAAGAGTTCTTTACAGTAAGGGCAGTTAAAATGTGGAATTCATTACCCATGGAGACTGTGATGGCAGATACAATAGATTTGTTCAAAAAAAGGTTGGACATCTTTTAAGATGGGAAAGGTATACAGGGATATACCAAATAAGTATACATGGGAAGGATGTTGATCCAGGGATTAATCCGATTGCCAATTCTTGGAGTCAGAAAGGAATTCATTTTTCCCCTTAATGGGGTTTTTGTTTGCCTTCCTCTGGATCAATAAGTAAGTATAGATATAGGATAAAGTATCTGTTGTCTAAATTTAGCATAGGTTGAACTTGATGGACGTACGTCTTTTTTCAACCTCATCAACTATGTAACTATGTAACTAATTAGACCGGTCTTCCACAGGTGCATAAAAAAACATGCTGTTTAGAAAGTGGGGAGAAGTGAGCTGAAACCCAGGGAGGATGGGTCACTGACCTCCAAACAACTTGGACATAGAATTTAACTAAATGGCCCTCACTTGTGAAAAAACCCCAGAAGTATTGAATGATATAATTTTTCATATTGGGTGTAGCACTGGGGCTTTCTGTTATATACAAGAGGTCACAATCCCAGTAACTAACACTCCTTTTGACATAAATATATATGGTGTGACGGGTTTGTGTTCTGAGGTTTCAGGGGTTTTGTGTGTTTGTAGCTTTTTATTGGTAAACAATTGTTTGGGGGTTTGTGACCCCTCAATGGTTTAAAGCTCACTCATCTCTCTTTTAAAAAGGCACTTTTTGTTAAGCACCTGTGAATGACCAGTCTATTAAGGCAGTTCTACAACTAGAGAGAGTTGGTGTTTCCGTAGCAATGTCCCTGCCTAGCTCCTGCTGAACATTCCAGTGTCTGACTTCATCCCATTACATACACAATTGCTGCATCCCTTGTAGGCAGAGTTTTAGTAATAGGACGCCAAGTCGAAAGGTTTGCATAAACCCATCGACAAAGTATCTTCACACAGTAACCGGGAGTCAGAAAAGCGCAATCCAGCAATCGCAGCCAAATCTGCGATACATGCCATAAATCAGATATTGATGATTCAGGTGCAAGAGTGCGAATCACGCATTGATGACTCCCGACACGTCTGTTTTATTGTATGAAACTTTTAGGACTTGCAACCATTTTCATACACAGTCCCCTTATTTCAGGGGCTCAAATGTAATTGGACAAATTAACACAATCATAAATACATTTTTCATTTTTAATACTTTGTCGAGAATCCTTTGCAGGCAATGACTGCTTGAAGTCTGGAACGCATGGACATCACTAAACGCTGGGTTTCCTCCTTTGTGATGCTTTGCCAGGCCTTTCCTGCAGCTGTCTTCAGTTGTTGTTTGTTCGTGGGTCTTTCTGCCTTAAGTTTTGTCTTCAGCAAGTGAAATGCATGCTCGATCGGGTTGAGATCAGGTGATTGAATCAGCCATTGCAGAATATTCCACTTATTTGCCTTAAAAAACTCCTGGGTTGCTTTCGCAGTATGTTTTGTGTCATTGTCCAATCAACTTCGCTGAATTTGGCTGAATCTGAGCAGACAATATATCCCTATACACTTCAGAATTCATCCGGCTGCTTCTGGCTTCTGTCACATCATCAATAAACACTAGTGACCCAGTGCCATTGGAAGCCATGCATCCTCATGCCATCACATTTCCTCCATCGTGTTTTATAGATGATGTGGTATGCTTCGGATCATGAGCCGTTCCAAGCCTTCTACATACTTTATTCTTCCCATCATTCTGGTACAGGTTGATCTTAGTTTCATCTGTCCAAAGAATGCTGTTCCAGAACTGGGCTGGCTTTTTAATATATTGTTTGGCAAAGTCTAATCTGGCCTTTCTATTCTTGAGGCTTATGAATGGTTTGCAACTTGTGGTGAACCCTCTGTATTTGCTCTCGTGAAGTCTTCTCTTTATGGTAGACTTGGATAATGATATGCCTACCTCCTGGAGAGTGTTCTTCACTTGGCTGAATGTTGTGAAGGGGTTTTTTTTTTTACCATGGAAAGGATCCTACGATCATCCACCACTGTTGTCTTCCGTGGATGTCCAGGCCTTTTTGTGTTGCACAGCTCACCAGTGCGTTATTTTTTTTTTAGAATGTACCAAACTGTTGATTTGTCCACTCCTAATGTTCCTGCTATCTTTCTGATGGATTTTTTTTTTTTTTTGCAGCTTAAGAATGCCGTTTCACTTGCATTGAGAGCTCCTTTGACCGCATGTTGTGGGTTCACAGCAACAGCTTCCAAATGCGAATGCCACACCTGGAATCGACTCCAGACCTTTTACCTGCTTAATTGATGATGAAATACGAAGGAATAGCCCACACCTGTCCATGAAACAACTTTTGAGTCAAATGTCCAATTACTTTTGGTCCCTTGAAAAACAGGGGGCTACATATTAAAGAGATGTAATTCCTAAACCCTTCCTCCAATTTGGATGTGAATACCCTCAAATTAAAGCTGATGGACTGCACTTTAAGCCCATATTTAACTGTAACTTGAATTTGTTTTGGTACACAGCCGAAATAACAAAACTTGTATCATTGTCCAATTATTTCCGGACCTAGTACCAAATGTGTGCTGCTTGGGCCAATATTTACTCGCCCGGGGGTTAAATCCACTCGCCCGGGGCGAGCAAATGTATAGGTTTGTCGAACACTGCTTATATATATATATATATATATATATATATAAATATATATATATATATGCAAATATAACTGTATGCTCATCTGCATGTCTTAGGCAGGTCTGCAACCCCGCCTTTCCCCATTATCACCCAGCATACAGCACTTCCACTGCAGCAAGGGATTCTGGGAAATGACATGCAAATGAGCACACAGTGTCACTTTTTGCCTCAATAACCATTTTTAACATGGTCCCCTATAGGCTTAAGCTTGCTGCATGGTCACAGCTTTGAGCACAGCCAGGGTTAAGGTGCATACCCAGAAAACCACCCACAGACAGCCGTTTCAACCTTGATGGGTCTCATCAGTGTGGGGTTGATTTTACTGGGAATGCAAGAGAGGCTATGGGATAGGCTAAACCATAATACTGAGTTAAGTTATGGTGAGTAAAAAAAGTGACAAAAACCCTCCACAGGAAAGCAAATATGCAAATGCCTATAGGGAACCATGTTAAAAATGGTTATTGAGGCAAAAAGTGACACTGTGTGCTCATTTGCATGTCATTTCCCAGAATCCCTTGCTGCAGTGGAAGTGCTGTATGCTGGGTGATAATGGGGAAAGGCGGGGTTGCAGACCTGCCTAAGACATGCAGATGAGCATACAGTTATATTTGCATATTTGCTTTCCTGTGGAGGGTTTTTGTCACTTTTTTTACTCACCATAACTTAACTCAGTATTATGTTTTATATATATATATATATATATATATATATATATATATATATATATATATATTTTTTTTTTTAAGATTGTGGGCTATATTAAGCAATTAGTTTTCAGCCATAAGAAAACTTCCAGTGTTGGATGACACCGTATAGTCCGGTGACTTGAGTGTGCTGTAAAGTGTATCCCATTGCCAGAAGTTGTCACATGGCAGTTTTCTTCTTTATAATTTTGGCTCTGTACACACCTGTCTCTGTTCATCTCGAAGGATGCATTGCCTGTGACCTAGAAATGTGTCTGGGCTACATGGCTGGGGCAGTTGCATTTTGGTTTGAATCAAATGCAAAATCAAGGTTTTCACTTTTCGTGTTTTTGCATCACTTCAGCAATGGCCTCTGTCTCATTTCAAAAGCTTTTCTTAGATGGAAATGCATGTGCTATATTCCATTCAATTATCTTCTGTGTCAGAATTTGGAAGCAATATTTTAACGTATGATACCTGCTCAACAATAATTGAATTTTCCAACTGTTACATCGGATCAAAATTGGAATGCTTTTCACTTACTGCTATTTGATATAAGGTCTCGATTATACCAAGAGCTGCAGGGTGGCAGCGCTATCCTGTTACGTCACCTGCGCTGCCGCTGAGCGGCATCCTAATCATACAGGTGAGAAGAGATGCAGAGGAGGCAAGGAGGCGTGGCCATGAGCGGTTCTCCCTCATTGGCTGAACCACTCACGTGACCCTGCCGTTGCCTGCCAGAACAATTTTGCAAATCTCTTTAGGAGACTGCCGCCCTGCAGCGCCAGGTGGTGCGCTGGTATGTAAACCATCAGCGGATTTCAGCAATTAGTTTTCCAGCCGCGATGTCGCCGGTGACTTCTGGTATAATTACGGCCAAAGATAGGTTTCTTTCTACTACTGTAATATTTATTGTAAAGCCATTGTTATCATTTTCACATTTTTGTGAATTAATAAACATTAGTTTCTAAACTACTGAACTAATTATATATAACAAACTAACTCAAGAGCTTAGGTATCAGGACCTTTCCCTCACCACTTCTTATTTACGTTAAAAATTGAATAAATTATGTTCTGCTACTACATTTTTGTCCAATTATTTACAGTACATATGTATTTTATTTATATAGCGCAGATCATGCACACAGCCCTTCACAGACTTAGTGTACCAGATATGGTACAGAAAAAATATGAGGAAAAAGAAACACTGAAAGAAAGCTGTACCTTCCCAGGGAGCTTACTGTACATTCTGAGTTGCATTTAGAAAAACTTTGCGATAGTTGAAGAACACGAGTGTACTAATTAATCAAGTCACGTTTTCATACATGACTTCTACGACTACTGAAAATGATCATTAATGTATTACAAGTACCTTTAAAGTGCTCTGCAGCTTCTTGTGGTAAATGGAGAAAAAATGACAATGTCTTTATATATTTGATTGTTGGATCCATTGCTGAAAGGCGTCATCTAACTGAATGTAACAATCAATTTAAAGCAATCATGTTACATACTGTAAACCACTGTCTCCTACTTTCTTTCAATTAAAGGTAATTTCATCTCCATATACCTCTTATCTTTCTCCTGTCAGTCACATTTCTCTTTTCTTCAGAACTATCTCCCTCGCTTTTCTCATGCATACAATCGTGCAGTACTTCTAGCATATGCAACAGATCAATAGGTGGCTTATACAGAATATACTCCCTTAACGATTTTCTTTATTACTATTTTCAGTCCGTCTTTGCTCTTTTATTTACATTTCTCCTTTGTATCCCGTTAAAAAAATTTTTTTTACAGTCATGTTCCTTCTGTCCACGGTCTCATCTATTCTGCCTGGTTTCTCTTTCCACTTTTAACTCTTCATCGAGTCAGTGCTTGAACCTGGACATGCTGAAACTACCTTTTGTATTATAGAAGACCTGGCTCACTCAGTCTGGCTCTGCTCTGGAAGCTGCCCTCTCTTATGGTGGCCTTTCTTTCTCCCACATTCTGCACCCAGATGGTAGGGGTGGAGGCGTGAAGCTCCTCCTCTATCTGCTGTTACCGAACCCTTTCTATTCCTCCCTCTCTTGCATTTCCCTTCTTTGAGGCTCACACTGCCCAGATCGTCATCTACCACCCACCTACCTATACTCATTCCCTTTTGTCTTTCTCTCTCACTTTGAACCGGGTTCTCTTTCTTTCTCTCCTCAGACTCCCCTGTTCTTCTCCTTGGGGACTTAACTGCCACATTGATGAACCTTCTCTCCCTTGGGCTTCCCGCTTTCTCTCTCTAACCTCTTCATTTGGCCTTCAACAGTGGACTGCAGCCAGCACCCACAAGGATGGCCACTACCTAGACCTAGTTTTCACTAAAAACTTTTCTCTCTCCAATTTCTCCATCTCATTTTCTCTCACTTCTCCCCTTCTCCATCTCCCCCTCGTTTCTGCAGAAACCTTCACTTTATTAACCTACCAGCTTTTGATTCCACTTTACGCTCCTCCCTCTCCTCTCTCAGTTCTGCTCCAGACCCTGACAACCTGGTTAGGAACTACAACTCTGCCTTATCCTCCTCTCTTGATCTACATGCCCCGCTTTCTCTCTGCCGTCCTACCCCTTCTAACCCCAGACCCTGGCTAAACTCCCACACACGCATGCTGCGTTCCTCTGAATGCCTCTGGAGGAAATCTTACACTGTCTCAGACTTCCTTCACTAGAAATTTATGCTATTCTGTTTCAACTCTGCCCTCTCTCAGGCTAAACAAACCTACTTTTCTTCACTATTTAACACGCCAGTCGAACCCATGCCAACTCTTCTGTCTTTGACTCTCTACTCAAACCACCCTCAACTGCCTCTTCTTCAACCTCCATCTCACCCCAGGACTTTGCTGACTATTTTAAGGAAAAGGTGGAAGCCATACGTCAGAACATTTCCTGTGTTTCCTCACCCATCCTACAACGCTTCCTAAATTTCCTCATGCCTTTCTTGACTCTTTTTCCGCTATCTCAGAGGAGGATGTGTCACTGCTGATCTTCTCTTCTCCCTCTACCACTTGCCTTCTTGAACCCATTCCCTCCCATCTCCTCAAACCTCATGCTCCTACTATAATCCCTACGCTCGCACACATTTTTAACTCCTCCCTCTACTCTGGTACCTTTCCCTCCTCCTTCAAACATGCAACAGTTATACCATTACTCAAAAACAGCAAGATTAACCCTACCTGTCTTTCTAACTATCGACCTTTCTCCCGCCTGCCTTTTACCTTCTTGAACGTCTTGTGTTCTCTCGCTTGCTCCACTTTCTCAGCACATATTCACTCCTAGACCCTCTACAATCTGGCTTCCGCACTGCTCACTTGACTGAAACAGCCCACACTAAAATAACTAATGACCTCCATGCTGCCAAAGACAGGTGTCATTACACTCTGCTCATATTAGTTGACCTCTCTGCAGCATTTGACACCGTGGACCACCCTCTTCTCCTTCACATTTTCCATACTCTTGGGATTCATAAAGTTCTATCCTGGATCACCTCTTACCTCTCCCATCGTACTTTCAGTGTCTCTTCAGCTAACACCTCTTCCTCCTCTATCGATCTCTCTGTGGGGGCTCCGCACGGCTCTGTCCTGGGACCTCTTCTTTTTTCTCTGTACACACTTTCTCTAGGTGATCTAATCACATCTCTTGGGTTTAAATATCACCTCTATGCTAACGACACACACATTTACTTTTCAACCCCTGACCTTACACTTGCTGTACAGCTCAAAGTTTCTGAATGTCACTCTGCGAAATCATCCCTCCATGGCCCTCCGCAGACTTAAACTTAACATGGAAAAAACAGAGCTCCTCATACTTCCTCCAAATCCTGGCCCTACTATCTCCTTCCACATTACTGTTGGAAGTACTATCATTCACCCAGTATCCCAAGCACGCTGCCTAGCGGTCACACTCTACTACTCTCTCACTTTCTCTAAAACCTGTTGCTTTTTCCTCCGCAATATTACAAAGATACACCCTTTCCTCTGTTGCTCAACTGCTAAAACTCTGACTCAGGTCCGCATTCTCTCCCGTCTTGATTACTGTAACCTCCTGCTGTCCGGCCTTCCTGCCTCTCATCTGTCTCCCCTACAATCTAGAGGAAGATAGAATGGCCTAAAAAGGTCAAGTTGTGCGCCTTGCACTACACCAATGGAGATATGGGGAACCAATAAATTGTGAATGTGTGGTGACGGAACAAAAAACTGCAATAAGAGTGCGGAGGTGGTGCTGGCAGGAATGGGGTTAATGATAAGCAAAGAAAAGAAAGAAAGCTCCCTAATAGCCGCACAAGAGAACACCTATACCTATATTAAAAATTACTATTTATTAATAAATGATTAAAATATATTTATTGCAGCTAAAAACTAACGTGAACAAAAGTGATTAAAATAAATTAAAAACGGAGGAGGTAACTGTATGCCTAGTTCAAACTAACAGTGTATGCTAGGAATAACTATTTTAGAATGTCCCACTGCTATATGATTATACTAACAGTGGTAGTTATACCAATACAGTTCTATATAGTTTGAGGACTACACCTAAATGGAGAGTATAGCTTAATATAGTGTGTGTGCTCAGAATAATATAGTATATTTGTTGAGCAAGCTAATGCTAGTATACGGATATATACACACACATATGTACCAGACCAACAGGTTCAAAGGTAAATGAACCTAGAGGTCTGTTATGTTTAGCAAAACAGCTATTTCAAGATCACAAAGTATGTGTCTTGTACTCGGAACCATGACAAATAGGAGAGTAGTCAGAGTGTTGTGCTTCCTTTAGAAGGCTCCGAAACACTCTAACTGAGAAAAGGCAACAGACCTCTCCGATATAGCCAGCGCACTAGTTGGTGCCGCTTAGCCTGCCCAACATATGTTTCACCGTTGTGGCTTCATCGGGGGCAATTACAGAGTGATTCTCTCAGATCTTTATACACTTAATTCTTACCCCATTGGTTGATTAATGTCAGGCTGTGATAGGGCTTCTGCATACAAATCCCTCCCACACTTCAAATTGGGTTACATAATGGTAGGGGTCCCTAATTGGCTGTGACTCATCACATGGCTAATGATACATCCCATTGGTGGGTGGTGGTCATGTGATCTTGGCCCCAGATTATCCTGCCCCTTTATTTGATTATGGGGGAGGAGAGTAGGGGAGGGGAGGTGCATGAAGTCCCATATGTTTTATGGCCGGGAGTAGCATCGCATCATCAGAATGCGACCTCCCTCATTGGCAGCAAACAGCATAATGCCACTAACCTCAGTACAGAGCCAACCGCGCATCCGATTGGTTATTCAGTCACATGACTGTTCGGCATCTTAGCCCTGCCTTTTGGTTTGATTTGCAAGGGATGGTTGTCATAGCTCCCAAGAATGCCATGCGCTGAATGGCCTGAAGTTGCGTCGCGTCATCAAGGCGCGACATACCTATTGATAGCATTGGGGAGATCACTGCGAGCAATATTCCCAATGTAGCTGAAGAAAAATGTTTTAAACACTCGTAAATGGCTACCATATAGCATGGTGACAATAAAAACATTATTCATTGTGATTGCTTGCTATTGCTGGATGCTTATGGTGTCACATCAGAGTCTTCTTAGTCCTGACTAGGTAAGTCTAATTAAAGGACATATTAGTGATTGCTTGATGTTTGTATTTGCCTGTGTTTGTAAATAAACATTCTTAATCAGCTGTGTGCTTATTATTGACCATTAGTGATTGCTTGATGTTTGTATTTGCCTGTGTTTGTAAATAAACATTCTTAATCAGGGGAGGTGCATGAAGTCCCATATGTTTTATGGCCGGGAGTAGCGTCGCGTCATCAGAATGCGACCTCCCTCATTGGCAGCAAACAGCATAATGCCAGTAACCTCAGTACAGAGCCAGCCGCGCATCCAATTGGTTATTCACAGTCACTTGACTGTTCGGCATCTTAGCCCTGCCTTTTGGTTTGGTTTGCAAGGGATAGTTGTCATAGCTCCCAAGAATGCCATGCGCTGAATGGCCTGAAGTTGCGTCGCGTCATCAAGGCGCGACATACCTATTGATAGCATGGGGGAGATCACTGCGAGCAATATTCCCAATGTAGCTAAAGAAAAAATGTTTTAAACACTCGTAAATGGCTACCATATAGCATGCTGACAATAAAAACATTATTCATTGTGATTGCTTGCTATTGCTGGATGCTTATGGTGTCACATCAGTCTTCTTAGTTCTGACTAGGTAAGTCTAATTAAAGGACATATTAGTGATTGCTTGATGTTTGTATTTGCCTGTGATTGTAAATAAACATTCTTAATCAGCTATGTGCTTATTATTGACAATTTCTAGAGTCTGACATTAAATTTCAAAGGTAACTAGATTATTCATCAAAATTGATCATTATATTGTCATGGAGTGTAGGAGTGAATACCCCAGACGGAGAATTATAGTTATTCCTAGCATACACTGTTAGTTTGAACTAGGCATACAGTTACCTCCTCCGTTTTTAATTTATTTTAATCACTTTGGTTCACGTTAGTTTTTTGCTGCAATAAATATATTTTAATCATTTATTAATAAATAGTAATTTTTTAATATAGGTATAGGTGTTCTCTTGTGCGGCTATTAGGGAGCTTTCTTTCTTTTCTTTGCTTATCCCCTACAATCTATCCTATACGCTGCTGTCAAACACTCTACTCTTTCCTAAATCTGTCTCAGCGTCTCCCCTGCTGAAATCCCTCTCCTGGCTTCCTATCAAATCCCGCATCTCGCACTCAATTCGCCTCCTCACTTTTAAAGCTTTACACTTTTCTGCCCCTCCTTACATCTCAGCCCTAATTTCTCTCTGTGCGCCATGCCCTGTCCCACCTTAAACCTTTGTCACTGACTGCCCCACATCTGGAATGCCCTTCACCTCAATACCCGACTAGCACCCTCTCTATCAACCTTTAAGACCCACCTTTAAGACCCACTTGCTTAAAGAAGCATATGAGTAGCACTGTGGCTAATACATGATACATAAAGCTTGGCCCCCTGCAGATGCACTTACCAGAATGCCCTCCTACTGTCTCTGTATGTTCTGCCTACCTACCAATTAGATTGTAAGCTCTTCGGAGCAGGGACTCCTCTTCTTAAATGTTATTTTTATGTCTGAAGCACTTATTTCCATAATCTGTTATTTGTATGATTGTCACGTGTATTACTACTATGAAGCGCTATGTACATTAATGGCGCTATATAAATAAAGACATACATACAAAAAAACAAAACAAGGTTCAGCACATGTACTGTACTAAACCCTCCTGCAGCTTGTCAGACACAATTAACATTTTTGAAACTTTGTTTTTTTTCCCTTGCATGCCAATATTGGGAGCGGTAGTAATAAAATGTATATATTGTATACATGTACTTTGAATAGTAGTGTAATATTTTTTTATATACCTTGACATCAGCACGGCAAGTGTTGCTTTCATTTTCCTCAATCCATCAGGTGTTTCTTAATAATTTTCTAAGGAAAACAACTCATAAAACAAATAAATCTAAGATTTATTTTCTTATTTTATATGATGAAACTCAACGGAAATAGCCTTTTCTCTTAGGCAGAGTAAGTGTTGCGATCTATGTTATATTATGGAAAAGGATCAATGACCAATACCAAGTCACACTTGTAGGTACAGTATAGACTAAAGAGAAGAACCCACCTATGCAAATAGGTAGAAATAGGCCCCTATTATAGAGCACCAGTTCTAATAGGGTTACAATCATGGTGATCTTGTGACACTGTATTTCATTGTGTCATTCCTGCTATATCAGGAGTTTAGTATTAGTATCACTCTCTCAGTTAGTGGCGATTATCGTTATACACTGATTGTTAGTAATCACACTTAGTTCTAATTCTGAACTTTAGGAATATATTCCTTATCAGTGGCGATTTTCGCTTTTAGGTATAAGGCACCACAGTCTAGTAGTCTGTCAAGACTATAGTAGGATTATTAATATAGTCCTAGCTTCCTATCACGCACAACATAGTCTGCCACACCTTACTGTAGGTGTAGTTCTGAGAATCAATATTGTATAAGCGATACGTTTTCTGTTGGTTAGTCCACATTTATTTTATTTACTATACACCATTACACCATTGGGAGTGCTATAATGGGGGCCTTTCTTTTTCTACCTATTTGCATAGGTGGGTTCTTCTCTTCAGTATTTTAGTTCCAGCACCCCAATTCTCTTATTAGACAGTAGCAAGAGTGTTTTTTCCCTTCTTTCCCCTCCCCATTCACATATTTTTACAGTATAGACTACACTGAGAAAAGAAGCTAGGAAAATCTCCAAAGTGCTATCCTAAATATTATGCGCGGACAGTATGCACGGATCCAACTGCAATTACAACAAAATCATCCAAAAGTCTTTTGAAAACTTACACTAATAACTAGCACATAAGTAAAACCTTTTTTTCTGACACCATAGGTTGCTGCTAACCCTTTGCAGTTAGGTTTTCTCAAGAGAAAGAAGACACGTTTGGCCGTATTTCAGATCTTTAATTGGCTTGGAAGTAGATTATGAAAACATTGCTTTATTTAAAAAAAAAAATGAAGTACGCTGTGGTGTACGTCACTGACATCAAAAGCTCTTACAGAAACATTTCAGCAAATATCACTTAAGGTATTGAATTTAAACTGAACATGTGACGTTAGCTTGTTAACTAGTCTGCAGCATTTACCTTTATTACAAACAATTTCTTTGATGTTAGAACAAATAACCTTTCATTGGTGGCCTGAAAGCCTAAGATGGGATCAGTGGTTTCTAGGCTTGCTACCTGCTGCTTAGCAACCTGCCCTACATGCCTTCCCTCCTTCCTGTTATACAATACAGTGGATATGGGAGTGGGCTGGCGATAGATAAATATTCTGCGTACACATTCACAAAGAGCTGCATAAGAGTAGTTTGGTGCACAAGTGAAGAACTTCTTGTCTTGCTTTGATGCTTGAACATATCCTAAAAAACATAAAACAAATGTGGCATTGAATCATAAATAGACACACAAACAAAAGGTATGTTGGAAATTCATTTAATTTAATAACAGAAGCCTAATAAAATTGAAACTAAACCGAAGGTTGTATTTAGTTCCCTAGATTGATTTTTAGATGCACATTTTTTCACACCAAATGTATGAAATGTTTTTAAAAGCATCTAAATATTGGCACACAGTAATCAAATCTCCCATTAGTGTCTATTCATGGAGAACGATCCTGAACCTTAATAATTGTTCGTATATTTGTGTGTTTAAATAAATGTGACTTTTCAGGATTTGATGGAAAACATTTCTTTACAAGTGAATGAATGAAACATGAAATTAATATTTTTGAACCAATAAATAAATAGCATCTAATATAAAAGGCGGCTACATTTAAAGGAGCAGTTCTCCTTCCAGAACGTTTTTTGTTTTAATCGCATGTATTTTTTTGTTACATGAGTGGGAAGCAGGGATTTCTAGAGCAGAACCGCATTAATTTCAGCTCCGAAGAGCCCTTGGTCCCCGAGATAAGGGGGAAGGTGCTGCCCGGTCGGTTCCTCTCAGCCAAGGGAAATAAAATTGAGTTTTAAATCTCCTGCATCAAGCAGGCCAATTGGAAGCCGCAACATCATCCTCGGTGTGTGTTTCCCGGTATGCATCTCGGGGACCAAGGGGTGACCAAGGCTGAAGTTAAAGCGGTTGAGCTCTGGAGTTGTTGGGGAAAAAAGTTATGGATTCAACTTGGGATATAGCTCTATGTAGTTTTATGGTTAGTAAAGTTTTATTATGGGTCAAAGACTCGCATAGTGAAAACGTGAAACTTTGTTATAAGAAAAAGACAGAAAAGGTACTTAAATATAAGCATTTGAGAACTACGTATTTATTTCAGATTGTAATAAAACAAAATAAATGTTGTTCACAAACTGTGTTAGTTCATCTAGGGATACACAGCAACTTATGTTCAAAATGCTGTGCCTACCAAGTTTCATGGCAAGAAATTGAACTTGATGTACTTTGGTTCCCTTAAGCTCCAAAATACTTAACTGTAAATGTTTACTTGACCTTAAATTGCAGTACAAGACAGACAAGAAAGTAAAAAAACAAAAAAACACCCCCAGAATTTTTTTTTAAAAGTAGACGCCTGTGCAATTCAGTTTCCATGGAAACAGGTTTACATCCAGAGAGCTTCAAGTGAAAATATTGCAACATCATATTATTCAACTGCTTTACAGCACCTTGGTCAATAACCGAGAAGTGTATGGGTGAATGCCCTCTTAAAGACACGTGTGATATTTAGAAGTTCAGTGAACAGTTCACCAATTCAGTAGGAATGGAACAACAATCTTATTTTCACACCATTTTAAGCACTTGCTGCATTTTCCGATGCAGTGGATTCATTAGTTTGACCGTGAAATAAGATTATATTTAGGAATCATTTTTGTATATCTACAAACAATATTTTAAAATCTGATACAGATGTATTTATAGTGGAAGAAATGCAAAAGACACTACAAAATTGGTATGGTAGGACCTGCTGTCTAACCTTGACATAGTTGAAGGCTTGACATGTTTTGGCCAAAGGATTGATCTAAATAACCCATACTTATGAGAAGAAAAAAAATATCGTAATGTACTAAATAATTGGTCATATTGGATGTGCATTGGGGCTTCTTTGTTTATCGTTGTAGATTGGTATCTGCCCTAATGAGTCACTCGATTTGATAACAAACCAACAGGGTAAAACATCTTGCTTTAAATAATAACTTCATTGAGATCCAGACAGATTTAATGACAGTGGATACTGTATGTTTGGCATTGGGAGGTGGACTTGCTATAGTACTTAAAATATCTACTTCAAACAGATGTTTATATATTTTGTCTGAGATTTCACCTATCAGAGAATGAATGATGTATTGCTGGCACTTCTTTTGTTTTGCCACAAAATTATTGCTAGAGATTGGTCAGCAAAGAAGAATAGATACAACTTGGTTCTTCCACTGAGCAGCATTCTTTTATTTGCTTATTCAAAGAAATGCGTGTTTGTTGTGTTATTCTGACAAATATCAATACGCTTTAGAAAAATAACGTAGTAAAAAAAAAAAAAAAAATAAGAGGATAATAAAAAAGGCACCATGGGGAAGAATATTATTTTTCCTGATTTTACAAAGCGTTATTAGGCAAATCTTGAAGTACAGTACTTTGTTTCCATTCATTAATTCCCAAATGTTAACTTCAGATCAGAATATGGGTCAATAAATAACTATGAGTTAGTATGAGTGGATTTGCCCATAATTAAACAAATATTTTGACACCCCCCTGTTTACACTTTGGAAATGTCTCCTACTGCCATCACAAGTTTTTTTTTTTTTTTTAAACCCACCTAGTTATGACATGATTCTGTAATGAGAATTTGACTACTGTCGCTGACTTACGGAGTACTGTGTGTGTGTTTGCATCTACTTTCCTTCATCAGTCCTTGCAGCTCACACGAACTTTGATTACTGTAATGTGAGCTGCAACTGTGTGTTTAATATATTTCTGGTCTGATAAAAATACAGTAGAAAGTTCTTATTTTTAAATCCCTCGACTCCTCGTCAGGTCTTCTCTTGTGGAATTTTGCTCCTATGTGTAACCCTGGTCTCCAGCAGCTCCTAGAGACCCCCCTCCCTTGGAGCAGCGTGGTCGCGGGTGCCGCCGGAGCCAGCGACGGACCCGACGGCTGCTTCCAAAGGTGGGGGCCGGAGCAGGGAGTAGCGTGCTATCTCCGCGAGCAGGCTGGTTGCCGGGGACGCGATCGGGCCGTTGCTAAGGCCGCGATCGCGTTGCTGCGGTCCCAGCGGCTCGGGAAGGAGGGCGCCGCCATTGCGGTTACGGTTGCGCATGCGCAGGAGCCAGCTAGCGCGGGAAGAGCTCAGACAGTTCGCGCATGCGCAGAAGGGTTCTCAGAGCTATCGCAGAAGACCCCGGTGACTCTCGTGCGGAGGATACTATCGTGATATCCTCCGGGGAAGAGGTTGAGGTCCCATCGGTGACCTACCGGCAAACCACCCCAGCGGTGATGCAGAGGAGACAGAGGAATCACTGGGTAAGGTGTCTATACCCCCGTCTTCCTCTAGTGAAATCATCGAACCAACTATTTCGGCGGATACAGTCTACTGTGGGCCCGTGTGCCCTACAATGGTCAGTCCGACCTACTACAGAGGTACCATCGGTCCTAGAATGGGGACCAGTACCAAACGAAGACAAGGGTGAGTCGACTGCCCCAGGGGTGTTGGGGGTGAGCCTCCAGGTGACCACGGAGCACGATAGTTCCTTAAGTCTGGTTACCAGGGCGAATGGCTCCCCTCTGCATCGCGTCCTGGCAGAGGTGTCCTCCTTAGAAGGTAGCTGTCCAGTGGCGCGAGTGGACCCCTACCTACCTGACCATGTGCCAGATGAAGAGAAGCCAGCGGAGTGGTGAGGAACCTCCTTACTTCGCACCGACTCCTGATCTGAGTGTGAGCCCGTGCGCTCCGACACAAGTGGTCCCAGGACTGGGATCCCACGCTCCCGAGTTTCCAGCGAGTAAGTGGACTGCCCCAGAAGTGCCGGGGGCAGGTCCCAAGACAGCCGAGGTGGGAACTGATAGCGTCCCCGAGGACCTGTTGGTCACCGTGAATCACCACAGTGGTAAGGTATCTACCCTTTACCCCCTGCCAGGTGAAATAGAGACTTCGCCGAAAGAGACATTGTCCAGTGCTCGCTTCCCAGTGGAAGCCTCGCCAAAATGTAGGGACAAAGACTGTGTGAAGAGGGATTCCGGGAAAGTGGCTTCCTTTAAGTCCAAAAAGGAGCGCCCCATTCCCCAGGTAGTGGACCGCGGGAAAGGTCCTGGCCTCCTGGTCTACTGCATCCATGCCGCGGATGACTGGGTAAAGGCCTGGTTAATAGACATTGTACTATTCCTTCCACCAGGGGGAGGAAGTAGTACAGAACCAGTGACTGTTTCCCTAGAGTGTGCTCCACAGGAGATTTTTCTGGGGCAGGCTCACGGATGCAAAAGTGAGGTACCCCCACTTGATCAGTTAGGGGCACCCCACAAATGATCTCAGCAAGCAGCTGATGTTCAGCTGGCCTCGGGTATTATGTGTGAATTTCATTGTACCCAGTCATATAATTGCCATGTGATGAGTTGTATTTTCTATGCTGTGCATTTTGATTATATAACTATTATGTCGATGGATGTCGTTCCCCAAGCGGGGACGTTGGATTTTCCACCAGGGGGAGAGTGTAACCCTGGTCTCCAGCAGCTCCTAGAGACCCCCCTCCCTTGGAGCAGCGTGGTCGCGGGTGCCGCCGGAGCCAGCGACGGACCCGACGGCTGCTTCCAAAGGTGGGGGCCGGAGCAGGGAGTAGCGTGCTATCTCCGCGAGCAGGCTGGTTGCCGGGGACGCGATCGGGCCGTTGCTAAGGCCGTGATCGCGTTGCTGCGGTCCCAGCGGCTCGGGAAGCAAGGCAACGCCATTGCGGTTACAGTTGCGCATGCGCAGGAGCCAGCTAGCGCGGGAAGAGCTCAGACAGCTCGCGCATGCGCAGAAGGGTTCTCAGAGCTAGGGAGAAGTCGCGCGAGTGTAGGGAAAGGCCAGAGAACAGTGGGGCAGCCCCAGACAGCTCGCGCAGGCGCAGGAAAGGCACGCACGCGGCCCCAATGTAGTTGCAGCCTCCACGGGACTACAACTCCCATGAGGCATAGGGCCAAGCACACCAGGTGCCTTAGTCTGGCCAATAGGGCTGAAGGATTGCCCTGGAGGAAAGAGATACATTGTTTGGGCTGCAGCTACGCAGTTAGTTGGAGCAGCGGAGCAGAAGGGGAAGGAAGGGTGCAGGGAGTGAGTGAAGCTCCTGCATCGCGTAAGGTCCCCTACATCCCAGGTAGGCCCCAACTCCCCACCAGGTTAGTGGGTAAGCGCTGAGGGACGGCCCAAGATAGGGACGCTGCCCTTAGTGCGTTAGTGTGCTGTCTAGTCAGGGTCACGGCTGGCAGTGTTGTAAGGCCTGACAAGAAGGCATAGGGTTAGCGTGCAGCAAGTTGCTGTACGCATTCAGTAGGTTGTAGCGCGTAGCTGCCCCGTTAGTTATTGTTAGGGAGAGTCAGGACTGGGAAGAGTAAGGGGAACGGAGCAGGTTATTAACCCCTTAGGTCCCAGAGAGGTCCTCACTCCCCAGTTTGTGGTGCTACAGGGACAGGCCCTAGGTTAGGGACCGTGTCATGTAGTGCCAGTGTTAGATAGGGATCAGCGGATGCTGCAGTTCCAGTAAAGAGGTCTGGGTGCAAGTCGCTACCCAGAGATCAGAGACTATCTTCAGGGTGGGACCGCCCCTGGCGGACCCCAAGCAAGGATTCACCGGACCGGATCAGACGGGATCCCAGAACGACAGAGCCTTTGTGAAGTTCCTTGCAGGCCCGAGTGCAGGAGCACTCGGCAGGTACTCTACAAGTGGCACCAACAGATCATAACATTCTATTAACACATAAGTGGCAGCACTGACCACGGGACAAGGGTTGGGCTGTGGGCACCGTGTGGGGATGTTATAATGTTATGATGTAATAGTTATCCTTTGTTAGTGTTTATTCATTCAGTAAACCTGTTATCCATAATACTGGTGTATGTGGTTTCTGAGTGGGTTCCTATGTTAGGGTCATTCTACATTTCCATAGAATCCTACATAGGTGGAGGCGCTGAAACAAGAAACGTTCCAGAGGATTCACCCCAGGCTCTCACTAGCGGAGGCTCAGACCTCCTGTGAGCCTGCAGGTATACGCACCACACCGGTAACACCGCATGTTCTACGCACCCACACTATATATGCGATTGGGTGGGGTGGAATACCCGTTACATATGCAATTTTCAAATAAACTTCCGCTTTAGCACAGGATAGCAGTCTCATAGCTCACGTAGTAAGTGCTATTAACTCTACTCTAACCATTAGCAAACACGAGACTGCTAAGGAGAAGCACGGTCATAAACAACAGTCAAAAGAGATGAATGTAAAGAGGGAAAGACAAACAGAGGCCCCTATTCAATGTGTTGTAAAGCGGTCTTTACTTTGATGAAAACAAAACTGTATGATGAAGCTTAATACCTTAAAGATTCCAGGATTTTAATTAGAGAACAGAAAAGTATACATTGAAATAGCCATGAAATTCTTCGGTACTTACCTAGGGCATTGAATGTTGCAATGTGCTCCCATAGGTTATCTTTCTGATCAGAATGTGGCTGCCAAAGAAGAGCATCTACATCATGTCGCAAGCAGAAACAGGGCATCAGCTCGGGCGTTGCTACCAGTGAAAATAAATACTGGTTGCTACCAAGATTTACCTAAAAATACAAAAGTTAAAAAAAAAAAAAAAACTGAACACAATATAAAATATTTAGTGAGCCACAATTAACGAATGAGAATGATATATTTACCATTGTAAACAAAGACTGCAACATATTGTGCAATAAAACATGCAACTATGAAACATACTGTATGTACAGGTATAGCCATAATGCCCTGGAAAATGTTTACATCTTTTACAAAATGATATCAGGAGTTAATATATAAAGTAAAATATGACAAGATCTGTTGATACACTTCTAGTCACAAAAGCTTAGATTGTATATGACATCACATGTGAAGAACTTAAATGTTGATCCCAGATACAAATGGTACTCCTCACATTAAAGGGATGACAATGCAGATTAGGCTAAGTCCATGGTCAGCGCTTATCCACTGACCCGCGCTGACGCTTGTCAGTGAGCCCCTGCAGCCGCAATAAGAGCGGCTCGCACACGCGTCCGCAGGCGTATCTCTTAAAAAAAATTTGATCGGGCGCTGAGGGGAGCGCAGTGCCGGTCACGTGAGCGGTTCGCCCAATGAGGGCGAACCAGCTCCGTGACGTCACTGGCCCGTCCCCAGACACGCCCCAGGATGGCGCGCAGACTTAGGCCAGGGAAAGCACCCGCTTTCCCTCAGCCTCCGCGCGGCGGAAGTCTCTATGTACTCAGCCTTATTCACAGTTCTGCCTTTTTAACATTCTGCTAAAATAACACCTCCCAAGTGACTAGTGCTTATGTGTGGCACCTTTTAAAAATAATACGTATTTAATGTGTTTATTGAATCAAAGTTTTACTAGGAAAGACACTGAAATATTAATCTAATTTTCAAGTATGGAATTCCAATGAGAGGGGGCGTTAGGGGTTGGAATGGACGGCTGAGAGCACACTGTGAGGTAGAAATCTCATCACAAAAACAGGGGTAGAGCTGATAGCACAGTATAATTACAAAAGAAGTGGCCCAAGAAACTGCTGCTGATTGGAACATAAGCTTAGAGATGTAGTCCCCATAGATGATGCATGGTATGAGAGCCTACTGGAGCACCCTACTACGTTTAATGACAACCTGACAATTGGATAACCTATTCACTGGTTTCCCTGACACCACAAAATGGGCATGATTTAAAACGGACAGGCAATCCAGATCCATCAAGGATTTCTTTTTTTAATGATATACGTGTGGATAACCCATTTTCTCCCCCCTCCCACCCCCCCGATTGACTCTGAAATAGAGGAGTCGGACTGCTCGCAACAAGCTGTTGGAGGCTCTTATTTTCAACATTTACTTTTAAAGAAGCCGTGGACCAATAATAAAGATCTATCCCAACAAGTGGCCACTGTAGATTTTAAATTAGACCGATTACAAAAAAGGCTAACCAAAGTAGACCAAAGAGTCACGGCAACTAAAATGTAACAGAAGGAAATACATAACACATATCTTTCAATTTAAAGGGAGCTGACCAAAATCAAATATACTGTAGATTAGAGGACTATAAAAATTGTGACAGAAGATCAAATTTGAGAATTATTGGGGTACCATACGGCTCCGAAAAAGGTAGCATTATGTTGAAATGAGTAGGATCTCTGTTAAATGAGATTCTAGTAAGAGATCCCCAGACTCCAGGTTTTGAGCTGAAAAGAGAGCATAGATCAGCTGACAACCGTCCAAGATCTAAGTTAATTAGGACAGGGACTCCACTTCCTTAATGCCACTCTTATGTCTGAAGCACTTATTCCCATGACCTGTTATTTATATTATTTGTTATTTATATGATTACAACATGTATTACTACTGTGACGCGCTATGTATATTTATGGCGCTATATAAATAAAGACATACAATACAATACAATTAAATTGCTGCATTACCAGAATAAAGAAGCCATATTGAAGATGGCTAGGAATAACAATATATAGGAAATAATAAACACCTGCTCTATACTGAGAGAGGTGCGACCCAAGGATCACAGTGTCCAGGTGGAAACTATAAACAATGAACATAAGTACATACAATAAAGAAAATCCCTTTAAATGGATGAACTCCTAATGATGATCAACTTATTCTATGTATTAAAATTACACTCCAATTGACACAATGGCAGTACTAGTTAGCATACTGTAAATAGCCATTAGTATGGTAAATATTAAAAAGATGATAGTAAATGAACAATTTAGGGAGTGGGTATTCAAATGGACTGACAAGTCCCAACTACTACCTAATTAGAGACAAGATGCCAAACAGACACATTTGAAAAAATAGGGTGTCTACATAATTCATTATATTATATGAAACCTAATTCATTGCACTCAAAAATGTAATTAAAAAAAATAAAAAAAAAAATGACCCAGAGCAATACTGGTTGGTAATTTAATGATATATATATACTGTATATATTTGCTAATGTAGCCAGGTCCCCCTCTTACCTCCGGCCTGCGTGGGGGACGGCTCCGTGGGGAAGATTGCGGCTGTGTGCGGGTGCCACCGGGGGGGGGGGGGGGGGGGCGATCGGGTTGCTGGAGCTCTGTAGTGGTACCTAATAGAGGGTGTCGCCATCTTTTAGTCCATCGCGTATGCTCATTAAAGCCTTGCGAATGCGCAGTGCTAGATAGTGCGGCGCCCATCAGGAATAGGTTAATGAGGAGACTACAAGTCCCAGCAGCCTATGCGGCTGCTAGACATGTGTTGCATGAGGACCAATAGGGCTCCTCTAAGCGCGGAGGAGAGAGTTAGTTACATTTGGCACGCTGAGACACCACGTTAGTCGGGACCAGGACAGAGAGGGTGAAGGTAAATTCCAGGGAACAGTGCACCACTGGACTAGGCGAGATTTCCCCCAGTTCCAATATAGATCCCCCGACTCACTGTAGATTGTGTAGGCTGCAGGGAAAGGCCTTAACTAGGGACCCTTCCCCAGTAGTTTGTCCGTGAGAGACATCAGCAGCAGAACATTGCACATGAAGGTGAAGTTCGGCCTGAAGTCTAATGGGGTATAATCCATCTGGAGTCTCCTCCAGAGGCATCCGCCTATGGATCAACACAGCAGAGGAACCGGTAGATTGCGGTGCAGAACCACGTTGCGGATCCACAGAGTTCTTTACTTGTTGACTTGGTCTGGACGGAGACCAGGGAGGTATTATTCACATGCACCAACGGCCCAACACATTGTGGGTAGCGCTATCCCACACATGCACTTTGGGGAGGGACTAGTTTGTGGACACTAAGGGGTTAAGTGCCCAGGCACTCCAGTATTTTGGGGGGTTCCACCCGGGAGGTGTTATTGTGTGGGTGAGGCCTTGCATGGCCGTATTATGCATGTCATGTATTATGTGTTTAGCAATACTGTTTTAATATACCTGCGTGTAATTACTGTGTATATTGGTTCCGGTGAGGGGCTCCTCCCACTACACTGGGATCCCTCACGGGTGGAGGGGCTGCACGAAGACGAACAAGTGATACCCCAGGCTCCCAGTGGCAGAGGCTCAGACCTTCTGGTAGCCAAACATGACAGCAGCACTGTTAGTTTACTTAGTTACGGGGAAAGGGGGCTACACTAGTTTAAAAAGGAGCACTGCAGTCAGACTCTGAAATGCTGGCTGAAATCGGACTAGTTGCTTTATTATTCTCAAGATGCTTGTGAACTGTAGGTTCAATTGCAGGCTCAAAATCACTTCAAATAGTATAGTCTGATAATGACTCTTGAGAATGGACATTGGCCATTATAGTTTTCAATTTGAAAGCATATCTACAGGGCTATTATCTTCTTTTTTCACTAATGTGTCCTCTCAAAGATAACACACATATTATTGGTAGATTATGAGAGGTATGCTAAATGAATATCAACATGTTGTTTTTAAAGTCCACTGGTTGTTATATTAACGTCAAGATATAGGCATTCATCTCCTCCTCACTAGAATCCAATCTGCTCAAACAGCTTTCTGTAGCAGAAAAAACAGAAGTTAATACCCCCATCCAGTATAACACTCATTATTCCAGCACTGTATTATGCTTATTGACATTGTCCAGTAAAAATAGTTGGCAGCTGATCGCAGCCACACTGTTCCTATACTGCAAATGATTTGATGAAGAAATATATACAGGCATACCCCGCTTTAAGGACACTCACTAAGTACACTCGCGAGTATGTACATATCGCCCAATAGGCAAACGGCAGCTCGCGCATGCGCCTGTCATCACGTCCTGAACAGCAATACCGGCTCCCTACCTGCACCGAAGCTGTGCGCAAGCGGGGAGACTATAGAGCCTGTTACAAATGCATTATTTACATCAGTTATGCATATATATGACGATTGCAGTACAGTATTTGCATCGATAAGTGGAGAAAAGGGAGTGCTTCACTTTAAGTACATTTTCGCTTTACATACATGCTCCGGTCCCATTGCGTACGTTAATGCGGGGTATGCCTGTACCAAGTTGCTCTCCGTGAGAGTCTCACTTCCTGCAGGTACGCATAGTGTGTTCTTCCCGCTTCCAATGGATCGTGAAAATGCTTGAGGCAGCGTTCCCTACAGCTGTTTCACCGTAACCTCGGCTTCTTCTGGGGATATGTGACCATGCTGGAAGACGTTATTTTATAGCGTCCCCGTTGCTATGGTGATGATTGACGCTTCTCATTGACTTTCAATGTGAAAAATCGGATATCAATGACCGCGCCATAATGACACTGAATACTTTAAAATAATAAAAATAAACTCTAAAATGAGTTACACTGTAACTCATGCCCTGAGCCTGCAAGGGCATTATTGATAATAAAAATTACCATTCTATATAACACAAAAAACCTCAGCATTAATGCGTCTCATACAAAAAAAAAACTTGAATAAGAGTCCTTATTGTGGCTCATAGACTAAAGGTCCAAAAACCTATTCTATGAATGGTGCATACATGAATCCTTCATTTAATCCTTGGGGTGACAGTGTTTAAATTAAAGATCTATTTTGCTTCCCTTTGAAGCAATTTATTGTCCCAATCACCTCTTCGTATAGTTGGTAATAGGCGATCTATGCCCTGGAAAGAGAGCACCCTTGTATTGGCTGCATGTTGCTCTCACGTCTTGTGATTGGTGTATCATGTGAGTTTTTAATGGATCCTATATGTTCCAGCACCCTCCTTTGCAGCTGTCTGCGGGTCTTGCCCACATTTACCTGTAATCATATAGATGACGCCAGCCGTTTTACAATTCATGAAGGTCTTTTGGACAAAATGTTTGGCATCATCATTATTCGTGAATTCTTTACTTGTCATCATGAATTGGCAGGTCTATTCATCGTTGAGAATATGCCACTGGTCCTCATTTCTCTCCATTTGGTATTAAATGTGCTAACGTATCTGATGACCCTACCATTATCAGTTTTAGCATTTGCTTCTAAGAGAGAGTCTCTGTTCCCAGTGCTCTTTGATATGCCCGTTTTAGTATATTCTTACTGTAACCTCGTTTTAGGAATCCATCCCTCATGAGGTCCGCTTGTATCTTGAATTCTGTTTCATCAGAGCAATTTTGTTTTAAGCGTAGGTATTGACTCACTGGTATCCCTCTTTTGAGGAGTTCTGGGTGATGGCTATCCGCTTGAAAATAGGTGTTGGCAGCCGTATTTTTCTATAGGTGGTTGTGCGGATGGTAACATCATCGTTCTTTGAGATTGTTAAATCCAGGAAATTTATACGGTGTGGGTCTACTTCAGATGCGAGTTTTAAATTGTGGCCGTTTTTATTTAACGCTGTAATAAAGTTATTCAGATGTTCACTCGAGCCACTCCAGATTAGTAAAATGTCATCGATATATCTAATCCAAACGTAATTGCTCTGATGAAACAGAATTCAAGATACAAGCGGACCTCATAAGGGATAGATTCCTGAAACGAGGTTACAGTAAGAATATACTAAAACAGGCATATCAAAGGGCACAGGGAACAAAGACTCTCTCTTAGCAACAAATGCAAATGCTAAAACTGATAATGGTAGAGTCATCAGATATGTTAGCACATATAATACCAAATGGAGAGAAATGAGGACTAGTGTTCAAAAGCACTGGCATATTCTTCTAAACGATGAGGACCTAGTGGATACTCTAAAAACTACGGTATAGAAAAAAGCCCCTAACATCAGAGATAAAATAGTTCATAGCCATTTCCAGATCAAGGGACAAAGTATGTGTAATTGGCTAACAGATCAAAATAGAGGATCCTTTAAACGTGGCTCTTCCAAGACCTGGCAATTCATGAGGACAAGTAACAAATTCACGAATAATGATGATGCCAAACATTTTGTCCAAAAGACCTTCATGAATTGTAAATGTCCGGCGTCATCTATATGATTACAGGTAAATGTGGCCTCAAATATGTGGGCAAGACCCGCAGACAGCTGCAAAGGAGGGTGCTGGAACATATAGGATCCATTAAAAACTCACATGATACACCAATCTCAAGACGTGAGAGAGCAACATGCAGGCAATACAGGGGTGCTCTCTTTCCAGGGCATAGATCGCCTATTAACAACTATACGAAGAGGTGATTGAGACAATAAATTGCTTCAACGGGAAGCAAAATAGATCTTTAATTTAAACCCTATGTCACCCCAAGGATTAAATGAAGGATTCATGTATGCCCCATTTATAGAATTGTTTTTTTGGAACTTTAGTCTATGAGCGACAATAAGGACTCTTATACAAGTTTTTTTTGTATGAGACGAATTAATGCTGAGATTTTTTGTGTTATTATATAGAATGGTAATTTTTATTATCAATAATGCCCTTGTAGTCTCAGGACATGAGTTACAGTGTAGCTCATTTTAGAGTTTATTTTAATTATTTTAAAGTATTCAGTGTCTATATGGCACGGTCAGTGATATCCGATTTTTCACATTTAAAGTCAATGAGAAGTGTCAATCATCACCATAGCGACGGGGACGCTATAAAATAACGTCTTCCAGCATGGTCACATATCCCCAGAAGAAGCCGAGGTTACGGTGAAACAGCTGTAGGGAACGCTGCCTCAAGCATTTTCATGATCCATTGGAATCGGGGAGGACACACTATGCGTACCTGCAGGAAGTGAGACTCTCACGGAGAGCAACTTGGTATATGTTTCTTCATCAAATCATTAGCAGTATAGGAACAGTGTGGCTGCGATCAGCTGCCAACTTTTTTTACTGGACAATGTCAATAAGCATAATACAGGTAGTCCTCGTTATCCAACATTTCACTTAACATCAAATGGCATATCCAACGCTTTACAATGCAGCCCTAAGGGATGTTTTTGGACGCCTGAATGCGTTATCCAGCACCCACTGCCACTGATTAACATGGGACTCACTTTACAACGGTTTCACTATCCAACGCTACTTCCAGAACGGATTCCGTTGGATAACCGAGGACTGCCTGTTCAGTGCTGGAATAATGAGTTTTATACTGGATGGGGGTATTAGCTTCTGTTTTTTCTGCTACAGAAAGATGTTTGAGCAAATTGGATCCTAGTGAGGAGGAGATGAATGCCTACAGTATATCTTGACGTTAATATAACAACCAGTAGACTTTAAAAACAACATGTTGATATTCATTTAGCATACCTCTCATAATCTACCAATAATATTGTGGTATCTAGAAGAGGACACATTTTTTTCACTAATAGGAAGATAATAGCCCTGTAGATATGCTTTCAAATTGAAAACAATAATGGCCAATGTCCATTCTCAAGAGTCATTATCAGGCTATACTATTTGAATTAATTTTGAGCCTGTAATTGAACCTATAGTTCACAAGCATCTTGAGAATAATAAAGCAACTAGTCCGATTTCAGCCAGCATTTCAGAGTCTGACTGCAGTGCTCCTTTTTAAACTAGCAATTATATATATCATTAAATTACCAACCAGTATTGCTCTGGATCATTTTTTAGTTTTTTAAAAAAAATTACATTTTGAGTGTAATGAATTATGTAATAAAGGTTTCATATAATATAATGAATTATGTAGACACAGTATTTTTTCAAAAGTGTCTTTTTGGCATACTGTATATAGTCTCTAATTAGGGAGTAGTTGGGACTTGTCCGTCCATTTGAATACCCACTCCCTAAATTGTTAATTTATTATCCTCTTTTTAATATCTAATATACTAATGGCTATTTATGCTAACTAGTACTGCCATTGTGTCAATTGGAGTGTATATTATACATAGAATAAGTTAATTAGAAGGAGTGCACCCATTTAAAGGGATTTTCTTTATCTTGTTATATACTTTATGTTCATTGGCTAGGAATAAGCAACAACTCTCCTACAACCTGTGCAAAATTATGTTCTTCCCTGACATCCGTGCTCAAACCTCACGAAAAAAAAAGGTTATGAAAGCTGGAGGGGTAAGGTGGGACTATAGTATCTTGTAAAATTATAAACTTACAACACAATAAATAAAAAAAAATTCTGTGTTGAGAAAAAATGTTCAAGGAGTTTCTGGCCTCGCAAAAGAAAGCCTTATCTGAAGATTTTTTAAAGTGACCGATTTTATATAAGGCTTGTGTTTGTACCTGGTCAAGAATAAGGTCAGGTATAATATACCCATATTAATGGTTGCATTTTATGATGCTCTGATGGCTCGACATTCACTAATATGTCCATATAGTTTACTGCCCTTGTAATGGGGTAATATCTTACATAATGTTTAACGTTCTACAAGGTGTCTATAGGGGCATACTGCTATGCAGCAGAATCCATGTGCTCTCCACCCCAGCATGACAGCACAAACTTCACTCCTGCCGAAGCAGCTACAGCGCTGCGAAACGCGTGGGGTGTGCAGACACAGGGAGAGAGGATCAGCTCTGCTGTCCTCTCGCATACACGCAGACACTGAGGCAGCAACGTCATCAGACTCTGACCTAAACCAGCACCAAGCAACGTTGAGGGACACCAGCATCGGAGGGTGATGGATCCCCAACACACTGCAGAGGGACGCCATAGGAGCAGACTGTTAGCAGGCAATACCATCATCAGTGAAAGTCTGCAAACTTTCAGGCACAAGCTTGCACAGGAACAACAGAGCCTCACTGCCAGAGGACTTGACCTGCAGATAAGCACTTTTAGACACTCCCATTGAGTGCAATTTATACTGATTTTAACTTCGTTTTAGTGATGTGTTATTAAAGATTGGCTATTTTCATGATGCTTTTATCCTATGTACTATTCTATTTCACTATATATATATATATATACCATAATACTGAGTTAAGTTATGGTGAGTAAAAAAAGTGACAAAAACCCTCCACAGGAAAGCAAATATGCAAATACAACTGTATGCTCATCTGCATGTCTTAGGCAGGTCTGCAACCCCGCCTTTCCCCATTA
>NC_134484.1:56240798-56248298 GCF_040206685.1 Ascaphus truei | reverse complement strand
AGAGGAGGTGTTGCGTCAACTGGGAGACACTGAAACGTACAAAAAGTTGGACAGAGACCCCACTGTGGCTTGCAAAGCAGAAATTGATGCAATTATACAAATGGGTATATCCAATGGGTGGATCTCGGAAGATACCGGCGGATTCCTTACCCAGCAACATCCAAAGATGCCTGTTATGTATACGATCCCTAAGATTCACAAATCCACAACGCACCCGCCAGGTCGACCAATCATCTCGGCTCGGACGTCACTGTGCCATTCGATTTCGCAATACGTTGATTTCTACCTACAACCGTTGGTGGCTGGAATGGCTACATATGTCAAGGACACTACTAATTTCATGGAGCATATCAACAATCTAGCATTTGATCCATCTGGGTGTATACTAGCTACCCTCGTTGTAGCAAGTCTTTACCCGAAAATCCCGCATAAAGAGGGCTTGGAGGCTGCCAGGAGTAAGTTGATAACAAGTTCTTCACAGACCGGCCCCCCGTCGGAATTCTTACTACTCTTGATAGAAGTTATTTTGAACAAAAACTTCTTCAGGTTTGAAAAATCATATTATCTACAACTAAGTGGGACAGCCATGGGCTCAAACATGGCTCCATCTTACGCCAACTTATACATGGATATGTATGAGCAAACCCACATTTTATGCGATGCGCCCAATGCACAATACATCAGAAAGTTTTTACGCTACATTGACGATATTTTCATTGTTTGGAGTGGTACCATTGTGGAACTACAGAATTTTGTGAACCATCTGAACAACATTCCATCAAAAATACGTTTCACGTTGTGTTATAGTGAACTTGAGATACCATTTTTAGACACGATGGTTTATAAAGCAGGTGGTAAATTGGCTACAAGGCTATATCAAAAAATAACTGATAAAAACACACTACTTTATGCTACTAGCCACCACCTGGCCCCATTGAAAAAAGGTCTTCCGTATTCACAATTGCTGAGAGTGAAGCGAATCACTAGTGATCCTGATGAGATGGAATCAGCTCTCATCAACATGGCGAACAGGTTCCTTGAGCGAGGATACAGCCCTGTCGATGTCAAAAATGCCCTTGACCGTGTGACCCTAATAGACAACGCAGATCGTGAAAATAACAATCTGGAAGAGCAAACTAATAAAACAAGATTCAATGTTATTAGTACATTCAGCACTGCATCCCCATGCATACAACGCAGTATTAGAGATAATTGGCACGTTTTAACGAACGATGACAAGATAGGCAAACACTTTCGTGAACCCCCCTTGTTTTGTTTCCGCCGTGGTCCGTCCATTGGGGACATGATCACGCAAGCAGATCCAACTGATAAATACAGCAAGGACAAAACATGGCTAATTCAAAAACCTGGGGCGTACAGGTGCAAGGGGTGCACGAACTGCCAGTACATGCAGGTGGGGCCTTTCTATTGCCATCCACATAGTGGGACTAAAATCAAAATTCACCAACATCTGAATTGTGAATCAAAATTTGTTATATATTTGATTAAATGTCCATGTGGTTTACTCTATATTGGGAAAACAGTGCGGATGCTTAAAGAGCGTATAGCCATTCATCGATCTACAATTCGAAAAGCTTTGTCTACAGACGCCAAGGATTTGGAGTTTAAATGCCTCCCTGTTGCCAAACATTTCAGGGACTTCAAACACTCTCTGGCAACGTTTAGGTGCATGCCCATCATGCAGATCCAATCGCCCACCAGAGGGGGCGATAGAAACAGACTTTTACTGCAAAGTGAGGCGAGGCATATCTTTGAGCTGAAGACAGTGGCACCTTTTGGCCTAAACGAAGATTTTTCATTGGGGTGTTTTTTATAATGGAATCTTGTTATTGACATTTTGAGTTTGATGAAAAATTGTTTTCTGTATATGTGTCTTGAATTTTTTTCTCCTTTATGTGTTACATCTTTATGTGTCCTTGTTACAGTATGTTATCCTCACGAGGTCACCCCCGGGTGATGGTGTGTGCATCGAGCTTGTTGATATTGTCCCACTTCGAGAATTCTGATACACTATGGTGCATTTGATATTGTAATATGTCTAACATGTTTTTGCAACTTGTCAGTGACATACTGTTCTAGGACGGAGATAGTTACAGGAGTGCGACTTTTATTGTTGCTCCAGTGGGACCTACTCTGATCCATTAGATTATGTCATGTTAGACCAACATTTTTCTCAAACATCCAGGGGGAGCATATGGGGAAAGAAATAAAAATTTAAGTGCAGACGTTTCTATAAAGTAGAATGATATAGTCTTGGCTCGTATAAATGTATTACTCACAAGATGTATGAGTTAATCAGGCAATTGGCAAATTGGGTTGCCACCCATCTGTATCTGGACCCCCCTTGTTTAAGATACCGTCAGCAGGATGATGTATATATAATAGAGAGAGAACTACATAGTGCGATCAAAAAGGTACAACTTTATAATTAAAAAACGGGTCAATAAAATGCGCACTTACAATGTGCCAGTAAAAATCATGCATGTATCTCACAAATGGAGAAAATGGAAGCTCCCCGAACTGCTCACCGCCTCCCTCGGGTGTTTGGCTGGCTTTCTCTCACGGATCTGTGTGCCGATTCAGAGCCTCCCTCACGGCGCCCGTCCAGGAAGATGACGTCACGGCTGCAGAGTTGGTCAGCTACGGGTCGCGTTTGAGTCCAAAATTGGTACACTCTACGCGTTTCGCCCAGCTTGCTGTAGCTGTTGTCGGCTTCGTCTATATGTTGATAGTTTGATCCTGTGTCCACAAACCGGTGGGGACAGGAAGTGCTCCACCCCCCGGAGTTATCACCGGTTTGTGGACACAGGATCAAACTATCAACATATAGACGAAGCCGACAACAGCTACAGCAAGCTGGGCGAAACGCGTAGAGTGTACCAATTTTGGACTCAAACGCGACCCGTAGCTGACCAACTCTGCAGCCGTGACGTCATCTTCCTGGACGGGCGCCGTGAGGGAGGCTCTGAATCGGCACACAGATCCGTGAGAGAAAGCCAGCCAAACACCCGAGGGAGGCGGTGAGCAGTTCGGGGAGCTTCCATTTTCTCCATTTGTGAGATACATGCATGATTTTTACTGGCACATTGTAAGTGCGCATTTTATTGACCCGTTTTTAATTATAAAGTTGTACCTTTTTGATCGCACTATGTAGTTCTCTCTCTATTATATATACATCATCCTGCTGACGGTATCTTAAACAAGGGGGGTCCAGATACAGATGGGTGGCAACCCAATTTGCCAATTGCCTGATTAACTCATACATCTTGTGAGTAATACATTTATACGAGCCAAGACTATATCATTCTACTTTATAGAAACGTCTGCACTTAAATTTTTATTTCTTTCCCCATATGCTCCCCCTGGATGTTTGAGAAAAATACTTGAATCCTTTGAACCCGTGAAACAGGTCCCATCAGTGAGGTTTGAGCTGGGTGGTTGGACTTTAATCATCACACTTCTCTTTATATAGATTTATTCACTATTGTTACTTTTTAATAGTTGTTTGCGCCTTATATCACTTATTCCACAATATAATGTTAGACCAACATGTCATATGCCCAGTGGTCCCTCTATTTAGGAATAGATTGGTTTGACCATACATGGTATCATTTTGTCGATTATAGACTGTATTGGTCAATGTAATTATAGTATTTATTATAGTAGAACAGTTAAAATAATTACACAATATTTCGATGCACACATTTTTATATATGATAGTTTCTCTTTTTCTTTATTTTTCCTTAGGGCTATGTAGTAATGTGTTGGAACATGCCTTCTTGGGTATGATGTAGGTTTAGGACATGCTAGCAGTACATTGCACAACAGAGTTCCATATTTGCATTTGCAGCTTTGGATCATAGTCTGGTTAGATGCTGCACCAGTTGTCACCAGTCCTCCTCACTTTGCTAGTGTCACGCTGACCATAAGATGTTTAGGTCACATTACTGTACATGTGCACTTTTTCCTAATATAGGGATACAGTCAGGCACACAGGGAGACACAGGCACTATGCGTTTATATATGATGGGGCTCTGTGGGGTTCGTGCATGCGCGAACCGTCATTACACAGATACATGGACACAGTGATCTCTAGATTGCAGCCCACTATAGCCATCGCGGGACACGGTGCAGTTCGCGCATGCGCGAAGCGTGTCCAGGTTTGCTCTTTGTGCTGTATGTGCCACACCAGCCACCGTAATTGCTTGCGAATAGTCGGATTAGCATATCCAAGATGGCGATGCGTTCCAACACATGCCTGCGGGTCACAGCGGCGCGTTTTCGCGGGCAATTTTGTCTTCACACGGGTGAGTTCACTTTATTTCTTAATTAGTATGGGTACATAAGGGGGATCAGTAGCATTCACTTATTGTACGTCCCTGAGGAAGGTCACGCTTGGTTGACCGAAACGTTGGAGGTGGTGCCATGTTACACTGAATACAGCTTTATTGGACCCACTGGACTGTGTGCTGTCTCGTTTTTTCCGGACTCCAATCTGGTAAAATCTACTTTATATATATATAATCATATAACTTTCAGTACATATACCGTATTTCCTCGATTCTAGGACGCACTTTTTTTCCTATTTTCACATTGCTAAAACAGCTCTGCGTTCTAGAATCGATGTATTGGGAAAAAAAATCAGCTAGGGGGCGCTGCTGCAGATGCCGGCTGGGATATTCACAATGTGCATGAAAAGCACAAGGCTGCGATCACCCCCCCCCCTCCTCTCCCCTCCCCTTCCCATGAGGTGCACAGAGATCGGAAATGCCTGCCAGAGCAAATCAACATTGTCCTGAATCCCCGTGTGAAATGCAGGAAGTGCAGAGGTAGCTCTGTGTGTGTGTGTGTGTCTCCATATGTCTCTCTCTCTGTCTGTGTGTCACTCTCTGTGTCTCTCTCTGTCTGAGTGTGTGTATGTGTCTGTGTCTCTCTCTCTCTCTGTGTCTGTGTCTGTCTCTCTGCTATCAAAAGCAAGTTAGAAGTTAGAACATGTTCTTTTCACTTTAAGGAAAGCAATGAGTACATGAATACAAAGGTACTTGGTAACATCATAAAAAGGGGCCACTAAATGTAAATAGCCAAAATCCCCCCCACACTGCCACTGCCCCTGCCATATCTGTCTCTCTCTCTCCCTCTCTGGTCTGTGTGTTCTCCTCCCCCCCCCATTCTCTTTCCCCCTCCCCCATTCTCTTCCCCCCCCACTCTCTCCCCCCCATTAACTCCCCTCCCATTCTCTTCCCCCCCCATTCTCTTTCCTCCCATCCCTCCCATTCTCTCTCCCCCCCATCCCTCCCATTCTCTCTCCCCCCCTCCCTCCCATTCTCTCTCCCCCATCCATCCCATTCTCTCTCCCCATCCATCCCATTCTCTCTCCCCCCATCCTCCCATTCTCTCTCCCCCCCATCCCTCCCATTCTCTCTCTCCCTCATCCCTCCCATTCTCTCTCTCCCCCCCATCCCTCCCATTCTCTCCCCCCCCATCCCTCCCATTCTCTCCCCCCCATCCCTCCCATTCTCTCTCCCCCCCCATTCTCTCACCTCCCATTCTCTCCCCCCCATCCCTCCCATTCTCTCCCCCCATCCCTCCCATTCTCTCCCCCCCATCCCTCCCATTCTCTCTCCCTCCCCATCCCTCCCATTCTCTCTCCCCCCATCCCTCCCATTCTCTCTCCCTCCCCATCCCTCCCATTCTCTCTCCCCCCCCATCCCTCCCATTCTCTCCCCCCCATCCCTCCCATTCTCTCCCCCCCATCCCTCCCATTCTCTCCCCCCCATCCCTCCCATTCTCTCCCCCCCATCCTTCCCATTCTCTCTCCCCCCCATCCCTCCCATTCTCTCTCCCCCCATCCGTCCCATTCTCTCTCCCCCCCATCCCTCCCACTCTCTCTCCCCCCCATCCCTCCCACTCTCTCTCCCCCCCATCCCTCCCACTCTCTCTCCCCCCCCATCCCTCCCACTCTCTCTCCCCCCCCATCCCTCCCACTCTCTCCCCCCCCCCATCCCTCCCATTCTCTCTCCCCCCCATCCCTCCCACTCTCTCTCCCCCCCATCCCTCCCACTCTCTCTCCCCCCCATCCCTCCCACTCTCTCTCCCCCCCATCCCTCCCACTCTCTCTCCCCCCCCATCCCTCCCATTCTCTCCCCCCCATCCCCTCCCCCCCATCCCTCCCATTCTCTCCCCCCATCCTTCCCATTCTCTCTCCCCCCATCCCTCCCATTCTCTCTCCCCCCATCCCTCCCATTCTCTCTACCCCATCCCTCCCATTCTCTCTCCCCCCCATCCCTCCCATTCTCTCCCCCCCATCCCTCCCATTCTCTCTCCATCCCCATCCCTCCCATTCTCTCTCCCTCCCCATCCCTCCCATTCTCTCTCCCTCCCCATCCCTCCCATTCTCTCTCCCTCCCCATCCCTCCTATTCTCTCTCCCCCCATTCTCTCCCCCCCTCCCTCCCATTCTCTCCCCCCCCATCCCTCCCATTCTCTCTCCCCCCCATCCTCTCTCCCCCCATCCCTCCCATTCTCTCTCCCCCCATCCCTCCCATTCTCTCTCCCCCCCATCCCTCCCATTCTCTCTCCCCCCCATCCCTCCCATTCTCTCCCCCCATCCCTCCCATTCTCTCTCCCCCCCATCCCTCCCACTCTCTCTCCCCCCCATCCCTCCCACTCTCTCTCCCCCCCATCCCTCCCACTCTCTCTCCCCCCCCATCCCTCCCACTCTCTCTCCCCCCCATCCCTCCCACTCTCTCCCCCCCCCATCCCTCCCACTCTCTCCCCCCCCATCCCTCCCACTCTCTCCCCCCCCATCCCTCCCACTCTCTCTCTCCCCCCCCCATCCCTCCCATTCTCTCTCCCCCCCATCCCTCCCATTCTCTCTCCCCCCCATCCCTCCCATTCTCTCTCCCCCTCATCCCTCCCATTCTCTCTCTCCCCCCATCCCTCCCCCCCATCCCTTCCATTCTCTCCCCCCCCATCCCTCCCATTCTCTCCCCCCCCATCCCTCCCATTCTCTCTCCCCCCCCATTCTCTCACCTCCCATTCTCTCCCCCCATCCCTCCCATTCTCTCCCCCCCATCCCTCCCATTCTCTCCCCCCATCCTTCCCATTCTCTCTCCCCCCATCCCTCCCATTCTCTCTCCCCCCATCCCTCCCATTCTCTCTCCCCCCATCCCTCCCATTCTCTCTCCCCCATCCCTCCAATTCTCTCTCCCCCCCCATTCTCTCACCTCCCATTCTCTCCCCCCATCCCTCCCATTCTCTCCCCCCATCCCTCCCATTCTCTCCCCCCCATCCCTCCCATTCTCTCTCCCTCCCCATCCCTCCCATTCTCTCTCCCTCCCCATCCCTCCCATTCTCTCTCCCTCCCCATCCCTCCCATTCTCTCTCCCTCCCCATCCCTCCCATTCTCTCTCCCTGCCCATCCCTCCCATTCTCTCTCCCTCCCCATCCTCTCTCCCCCCATCCCTCCCATTCTCTCCCA
>NC_134484.1:56104974-56240598 GCF_040206685.1 Ascaphus truei | reverse complement strand
ACAACGTTTTAAAAAAATCGGGTTTTGATGAATGTTTATAAAACATTTCCAAAATACACCACATTTTGAATACTTGGCTCAAGCAACATAACAACATCACATTTATGCCAGTGCATAACAAATGCCAGACATTTGTACCAAGATTATTAAATAGAAAGAAAAAGGAAGTCTAGAAGAAAAGAAGTGCTTTGGGTGATTATTAGTGAATGTAACTACAGTATCTGCACACTGGCTGTAGACTTATTGCATGAATATGTAAACTGTCAATTTTCATATACAGATATAGCCCACGTTCTTGTTCCCGTGGGTGAATTAGAGCAGTAACCCGCCCCCTTCTCATGTGCAGCAGAAAAAACAATGGCTGCTTGTCATGCTGGTTTGTTGTGTCCCGCTGCAACGCAAGTCCGTGAGTAAAAACATTGGCTACATCTGAATATTTCAGTACATTTTTCCCATTCCCAATGACAAAGTTGTATACAGTATGATTGCATTGTGCTACCTTTTATTCAAAGTTATATGATTATAAAGGGTACCACCAATGTGTTCACCGTTCATGCATTTCATTTTCAGAATACATTTAAACGTTTTGTATGCATATTATGAATCACAGATTTTGTAAAGCAGGAGTCCAAACTACAGTACTTCCTTAAAATTCACATTTAGTGAAAATCACATGGAGCAACTTCAAAGGATGCATTGTTACATTGTGCCCGCGAAGGAAGGAAACATAAATATTATAACACTAGAACAGTATGAACCGTGTGCAGCAAACCTCTGAGAATGCCATTAGCACAATGAATACTATTATATCAACAAGGTAGTGATTACAGAAAGCCTTCAGCATTGCCGTCATTTAGAGTGTACACAGAAATCCATGATGGACATGACAATAACAAACTGTTGAAACTACATGTTTAACAGCCAAAGCAACACTGATCTTTTAATCGTAGAGCACATTATATAAAAAATAATAAGTTGAACACAATTTGCCATTCATGTTGGGCTGTTATTATAGAAATTATGTAGTGACAGCATAAAAACAGCATATAAAGCAAACACAGAAGCTCTTGACGATGATCTGACATGTATCTATTCAGCAATCAACCAAACAGAAGCTGTCAGTGGGAATGAACATCATCATCTAAAAGGGTTACATTTAAAAGAAAACCAGAGGGCTTCTTACCCCTTTGGTTATTAAAAAAAAAATCTGTAGCTTTAAACATTAACTTGCCAAAAGAAACTAATAGCCATTAATTTTACTTTTAGTTGGCAAGCCCGTGCTATTAAATATCTTGGAGTTCACAATACAAACAATTATAAAACCATTTACCGGGAAAACTTTAGAAGACATTAGAATATGGTCCACATACAATAAGTATTGCCGACCCATGAGATATTGTATCAAAATGAGCCTACTCCCCTGTATCCTTTATCTGTTTCAGACGCTCCCAATATCGATATTACGGAAGGATATAATTTCTCTTTAGTATTTCTCTAAATTTATTTGGGGATACAAAAGACCGAGAGTAAGGGGAAAGATTTTTTTAAAGACCAAGCAGATCTGTTGCATATGCTGTGGTCGTGCCCTGAGGTGGTGCCCCATACGGGAGCAAATTAGAGATTGGATAAAGAGGATTTTGGGCCTCACAATTCCTCTGGACCCTTGGTTGTTCCTGTTAAACCGGCCGGCACAGGGTTTATCCAGAACAGAAAGTAAATAAGTTGCTCATTGTGCAACAGCAACAAGATGCGAGATTGCAGCATTGTAGAAACAGAAAGAAATTCCAACAATCTCTAAAATTAGAAACAGAATTTGGTTTGTCTGCCAGATGGAAAAATTAACGAGTTTGGGTAGAGACACTGGCACTACATTTCTAAAAGTCTGGCTTCCGTGGCTGGCACAGAAAGACATCCCATGAGTGAATAATACACAATCCTGCTTTGATGGTATCAATGTGCGTTCTCCTCTGACTGACTATATTAAGCTCGGAAGCAGAATAGGATGATACACACCTAATAATAGAAGTAAAAATTGGGACCGCATGGGAGATATAGGCTTGTGAACAGGACATGGGGAAATGCAAATCAAAGAAGGATAAAAGACGCCCCCTTGCTCCCCCTTTTGTGTCCCCTAGTTGTTATTTGATTTCCCTGTTTTGTTACCAGAAATATGAAATGTAGTGCTACTTGTATACTGTATTGAAACTCAATAAAATTGAAGTTACAAAAAATTATTTTTACATAATGTTAGGTGGCTTGACCTATTTCTCAAGATAATGCGAGTTTTCAAGGTTTATAAAATAGCAATTATTAGCAAAGTTTTTAAATAGCAAGTATGTAAGAACTGTATTTCCTTCTACCTACAGGTGTATATTTTTAGCCATGCACTGTATAAAAGTCGTCTGTATTTGAATGGGTCTATATCCTCCTACGGCAAACTCGTTTGCATCAGTGAAATTTGATACTAAAAAGGGAAATATGTTATTCTAAAGTTGGTGTCTTAATCCCTTCACGTTGCTATGATTCACTAACTATACTACACTTTTGACTTGCTACAGTATGCAATACTTTTTTTATATAGTAATTCAGTAGTTTCCAAATGTTTTTGGTTAAGGAACCCCAGAATTAGATTGTGAAATTCTGGGAAACACCAAACATCACACCACTCCCTACCACATCTCTCATGTCTCTCCCCCCTCACACACACATGCACACAATCTCCCCCTCTCACTTATATATATACACACACACACACACACACACACACACCCATCTCACTTACACACAAACACACACTCCCCCTTTCACTTACACACACACTTACTTTAAGGGAGCTGCTGGCACGCTGCAAATATCTCTTCAGTGAGAGCACGTGCGCTTACCTGATCCTTTCTCTCCTTCCTGTCAGCCGTGACTTCCGGCACCGACAGGAGCAGGCAGGGAGAGGAAGGATAGCAGTGACTGGGCAGCTGCCGCTGCTCTCGGGGGCCGCCGGTTCCCTGCTACATGAGGTGCCTCCGCGCCTTGGACAGCTGGGAGAGTTATCCCAGCTCTCCCCCTGGCGGCCCTGATTGAAAATCACTGTAATAATTGCTGGGAGTTACTGTGCTACACTGTAACTTGCTTTGCTATGCAGTACTTTTTTGATACTATTAATTATGTATAATTCTAACTTTTTTTTATACTATTTGTATTTAAATTGATTCTTGGTTTAGATTAAAATAATGTCTTTTGCATAAATGTAATTGTTTTTTTCATTGTTTGAGTGCCGGTCCATCATACTTATTTTTGACGTTTTCTGCACCCAGCGGTGGGGGGACCCGAGCATGAACACAGCCTTCTGAAAACCAGTGAGTGAGTGGTCCTTTTTATACATACTTTTAGAAATTGAACATCACGTCTGGAATGCATCATTGTCAAAATATGTGTAATGCTGCTTTGGGACTCCCCGCTCTTTCATCATATAATATTATTAACTACATGAAAAGGAAATATATTGCATATTATATTTTCCTAAAGTAGAAAAATGATGGGTTATATGGTGTGTAATATGGCCCATTAAAACACATTTCGATAAAAAGTAACAACAAAAGCAGGATCTCTTCCAGCAATATTAGAACAAAAGCTCTACGTACATAAGTTTTTGTGATTATATTTTAATTTATTTTAGGAACAAGAGAGAAACACGACTTTCAGGTCCAAGATGGAACTTTCTTCAGGTGAAAACCACAAAACGAAGCACACATTTAAAACCAAATTTGGCGCCAAACAATGTTGAACAGGAAGTGACAATAATAGCTAGGAATAAAATAACCTCAATTGCAATAAAAGTGCAGCATAGACTTATAATACAAGTAATTAGGACAGACATAAATGATCAAGCCATCCAAATTAAGGATCAATCCTATTGTATGGATCATGCACTGTGATTGCACTTTTATTCTAATATTGCTGGACGAGATCCTGCTTTTCTTGTTACTTTTGATAGTTGTGTTGGCTAAATATGCAGGTTTTTTTTTCTGTGAAACTTTACCCCCTCCCCCCTGTTTTTCTTGTTATCTGACAAAGTTAGATTGACATATTACATACGGGTTTGCATTAAAAAAAAAAACAATTAAATTCTTAAAAATCCCAGCATTTTTGCAAGTTAATGAGCTGGTTGAAGTAATATGACCTAAACGCATTTAGCAACAACACCTAATAAAAGTGTAACTTGAGCTGAGAAAAACATTACCGGTTTATGGGTTATAATGATTTACCCCAAAACTACACAAATCACTGTTTAAAAATTATTGCAAAAAACATCAAATTCTCTTGGCCACACATGGGTAAAATGCACTGGCAGTTGAAGGGGTTAAGATGCATTAAAAAATAAATTCGGTATGGAATACCATGTTTCAGGTATGAGAAGCAGCAGTCCGTGCTGAACACCACGTTTTGTCATTTATTTTTAAACTGAAACAGATGTCTTTAGATTTTTTAATCTAATACTCAGTTCTGGAGACATAAGCATTTGAAATATGAAGTGTCCTGAGCCCTCCCCAGAGTCAAGTGCTGTCTAAAGGTTACCATGGTAACCTCAATATTAAGAACAAAATAAGTTCCAAGACTATATATATATATATATATATATATATATATATATGTATATATATATATATATATATATATATATACCATAATACTGAGTTAAGTTGTGGTGAGTAAAAAAAGTGACAAAAACCCTCCACAGGAAAGCAAATATGCAAATACAACTGTATGCTCATCTGCATGTCTTAGGCAGGTCTGCAACCCCGCCTTTCCCCATTATCACCCAGCATACAGCACTTCCACTGCAGCAAGGGATTCTGGGAAATGACATGCAAATGAGCCCACAGTGTCACTTTTTGCCTCAAAAACCATTTTTAAAACCATGGTTCCCTATAGGCTTAAGCTTGCTGCATGGTCACAGCTTTGAGCACAGCCAGGGTTAAGGTGCATACCCAGAAAACCACCCACAGACAGCTGTTTCGACCTTGATGGGTCGCATCAGTGTGGGGTTGATTTTAACTGGGTATGCAAAGAGGCTATGGGATAGGCTATACCATAATACTGAGTTAAGTTATGGTGAGTAAAAAAGTGACAAAAACCCTCCACAGGAAAGCAATACAGCATATACTGAGTGCTCATTTGCATGTCATTTCCCAGAATCCCTTGCTGCAGTGGAAGTGCTGTATGCTGGGTGATAATGGGGAAAGGCGGGGTTGCAGACCTGCCTAAGACATGCAGATGAGCATACAGTTGTATTTGCATATATATATATATAATTTCAAGTACTATATATACACTGGATGAGTTTACCAGATCACATGGAACTGGTATTTTTGGAAGGATGGGGCCCACCATTTATTAGTTTAAGCTCCCCACCCAACTTCTCCCAGAATATCAGCTAATGGCAACGTATAAAAGATATCGAAGTTTGCAATTCAGTTTCAGTTTGAAAATAAAACAGAGAAACATGGTGGTGGCCCGGTAGGATTATCACAGCGGTAGTCCCATTCAGAAGCAAGGCCCCCGCTGCTTTAATCCTTACTCAGTCTTCTGAGATTTTGGTGGTGGGGAAGCTGCGATCTGGCCGTGGTCAGGCTCCCTTCAGCTGCAGATTCCTTGAGGCAAAATGTCAAATTAATGTGGTCCCACCTGTACACTAAACAAAACAAAAACCACCAACACGTTACTTTACACTTCTATATCCACCTTCTTTAAAGGAATAGGGGAATGACTAAAGTGGTAAATAGGTATTCATGAAAAAAAAGAAAAAAAAAGTTGGCTGCTTTGAAAGATTAGGTTTAAAAAATAGTTAATTGAATCCTACAGCACGTTGGACAGCAGCCTAGTAATCACTGGTTAGCCTTCAAAGTTTCTGCTGGCTTGGAGCGTGTGCATAAATGCATCACACAGTTCAACAGTCAACTTTCCCTATGGCAGTTTTATTACTAAAACGTATCTCCCTTGCTTGCTTGGCTCCTTAAATTGCTGTTGCTCTGATTACTGTTCTCGTTTATTCTTGCTTCTGCTAGTTGCTGCGGATCTCTGCCTACAGTCCAATTTCAGCCTTGATTCTCATGGCAAGTACAGTACATTTATCTTTTTCCACCCTACCATTTCTGGAAGTAGCCCAGGGTATTATTATTATTATTATCATGTATTTGTGAAGCGCCAACATATTTCGCAGTGCGGTGCAATGGGGTACAGAGTTATGTATATTACTAAAACATGAACAGTTACATACAGGTGAGGACAAACATGCACAATCAGAAACAAAGAGGTAATGAGGGCCTTGCTCGTGAGAGCGAACAATCTAGAGGGAATGAGAGACAATGTTGAAACTAGAAGGTAAAGTGGCTGCTTACTGGAGGATACCGTGTTGCTCAGGTTAGCAGGTGACCTAGTCTGACAGCTGAAGCCATTAAGGTTTGGGGGGGGGGGGGGATGTTATATAGGATGGAGATTGGTTCAGCCATACAGCCAGCCCCGAAGGGGTTGGAGGGGGAGCGGAGTAGGATGTTGAAAGTATGGCGAGTCGGCTTCCTTGAAAAAGTGAGTTTCAGGTAGTTTTTAAACATCTGATAGCTGGGGAGAGTCTGATTGTGCATGGTAAGGAATTCCAGAGGGAGGAGGCAGCACGGGAGAAGTCTTGCAGGCAGGTGAGAGAAGGTAATAAGGTGGGAGGAAAGGTGGATGTCATTGGCAGAACGTAGGGGGCATGTAGGTATGTATTTGTGGATGAGGGCTGAGCTGCAGTGGGGGGGCAGTGTTTTTTAGACATTTGTATGTCATTACTAAGGTTTTTAATTTAATTCTAGAATCTATGGGAGGCCAGTGTTGGGATATGCGCAATGGAGCGGTGAATGAGGTTTATGATTCTAGCAGCAGCATTTTGGATAGAATTGGAGTTGAGAAAAGCGGAATGCCAACCGATTGTGTATTGTGTATTGTGATTTAGCATCCACTAGTTCAGTATACCAGGGATCTGACTTGGGATCTGGTGTAGTCGGGTGGGTCCAGATCCCTGTTATCTGTCAGACTATTTTCATTACTGCTCACGTCACAGCTAACATCTGACATTGCTCAATTTATGCATCTCTATGAAACGATACAAATGTACATAATTGTATCATTAAATTACATCTAGGATTAAACTTGCTTATTAGCAGCTAACCGCATCAGAGTCGAGGAACACTTGAAACAGCGATACAGCTGGAAGTCACTTGCTGGATGATAACTTTGTTATAGCATCTGATACATAAGGAAGGTGCATTACTTAACCACATTTCTGGACTGTCTGCAGACTTTCAAGCTGCAGCCCCAAGTAGCCAGTGAAAAACAGCTCCGCACAAGTTTCCTTTTTCACATTATATAATTTATTATGAAATCTTACAGAAGTCTTATTTTATGGAAAGATTATAGTAAAACAGTTTACATGCTGTTTTGTAAATGTTAATTTAGGAACACAATTTCAAACCGCACTCTGTAACTTGCCAGAGAGTCAGTAAGATCAGTGTCAACATAAATATAGAATGTGTAGTGGTGCTTTGCAAAAACAAATATGACTTGTGAGCACATTCACAGGTCACATGACACAGACAGGTCTACAACCTTGCTTTTCACCATTATCTCTTAGCATACAGTACTGCCACTGCAGCCAAGGATTCTGGGAAACGACATGCAAATGAGCACACCGTGTCACTTTTGACTTCATGTCCATTTTAACATGGACTCCTATAAGCATATGCTTGCCGTAGTGGTGCTTTCGTGTCAAGCCAGAGATTACAGACCTGAGCACTGAAGACTCCCATAATAAAACCCATTGCTAAAAAGATAGTGATTCTTTATCCAGCTCAGTCTCTGATCACGAAGCATACGGAAAACATTCACGCGCTTGACAAGAAATGGGAATTTATGACCTATGAAAAAGTTGTGCAAATGGCAACAGATGTCACTTTCTTATTCGGCGATCCAAATGTAGCCTGCTGTAGGTCACCATTCAGAAGTGTCACAGTTGTGCAAAGCACATGGGAGATTTTAGCAGATCTTAAGTGCCTGAGGCGCCATGAACATGGATGAACAACCCAACATGATGTAAAAAGGCAAAAAAAAGATTCCATGAAAAAAATCCTTTGACTTTGCATAAAAAGAAATATTTATTACACAAGCAAAGAAGTTACAGTATGTAGTTGGAGATAAAGCTTTACTAAAGACAACAGCCAGGAATAATAATCTACAGTATGTTGACATTTCAGCATATAAAAATATTACTTGTGAGCATATTTGCATGTCTTAGGCTTCGGGCATAGTCAGCGCTTATGCGCTGACCCGTGCTGAGGCGCACTGCTGCTCGGCAGTGAGCCCCTGCTGCCACAATGAGAGCTTTAGCAGGGGCTCGCTTACGCTTCCGCAAGCGTGCAGAAGCGTAAGTCTTAGCAAAATTTTAAATTCAAGCGCAGGGCCGGTCACGTGAGCGGTTCCGTGACGTCACAGCCACCCCCCCCCCCCCAACACGCCCCCGGACCAAGGCCAGGAAAAGCACCCGCTTTCCCTCAGCCTCCGCACGGCTGCAGTCCTATGGACGCAGCCTTAGACAGGTTTGCAACCCTGCTTTTCTCCATTATCTCCTAGCATACAGTGCTACCACTGCAGCAAGGGATTCTGGGAAATGACATGCAAATGAGCACACAGTAACACCTTTTGTCTCAAGACCACATTACATGGTTAAACCCATGGTTAAAGCATGCTGCTTTAAACACAGCCTGGGATGAGATGCAAAGCCAATAAACCCACTCACAGACAGGCTGTTTCGACCTTGTGGGTCTCATCAGTGTGAGGTTGGTTGTACTGGCTTTGCAACTTGAGACATGAGTAGGTCTTCACCACACATTATATAAGTTATGGCGGGTGAAAAGGTGACTAAAAACCCTCCACCATATAGCACATAAAAATATTATATGACATTTTAAATATACTTCTGTCACTATACAGTCTCCCCAAGTGGAGATGTTTAAAAAAACAAAAAAAAAAAACTGGCCTACAAAAACAAAACAAATCATGCATGTTTTGCTTAAATCACCACTGAGGGAATGTGAAAACATGAAGTAAATACTGATGGCTACAATTAGCTATAAGAGAGTCAGAAGCAAAATATATAGTATAAACCTTTGTCCATAGTGATACAGGTCAAACGTGTCTGATGCAGCTATGTAATAACCAATGTGTAATTGTACGGCGCCCATTGGCCAAAAAATCTACACCATTTAAAAAACAAAAAACTTTTGCATGGTTTAAGACTACATTATTATATATGGGAAATGTACCGTAGAACTACAGTGTTAAGTCAAGTTTATACCTAGTTAAAAATTGCTAAACTGCATAAGAAGAATTTCATGGATTCTGACACACAAATGTAGTTAAATTGTAAGCCTGCTTTAGTTATGTAACACATAAAAAGAACGCTTATGTTATAGAACTTTAAATACTACATCAATTAAGTGGCTAAAAGCTACTACATGAAAAGTACCATGCAGACATTTTAATTACTATTTATTAGAAACATACAGCTGAATTCATCTTAATTACCTTTGGAATAAGAAAATGTATCCATGTAAGTAACAGTCTGTACACCAGAAATTGATAATTTAGACTGCTAATTCTGCTCAGTATCATTATGTTTTCAGTAGTAATGCTTGGCATTCAATTGTCTTTTTAAAACTTGTTAACTTTTAATTCAGGCTTCAATTAAAGCAGCAATTCCGCCAAAGTTCAATATTGATGGGGTTTTTTTTTCTCATACAGTACATCGAACCGTTGGGTCCTCCGAAGCTCGAGCATGGTGTTTTTAGTGCCCGGGGTCCCCGGGTCCCGAAGATACTTGCCAGTTCAGTTGGACATTTAAATGGTCATCCAATAGGAAGTGTCAACGTCATTCATTGAGAATAAGAAGGGAGTTATTACTCTGATTTAGCAATCTTCATACAGGACATTTAGTGCCCAGAATGATCTTTTTCAGTGTACTTAACCTGGAAATGTAATTGATGCCCCAAACAAAGGGCCGATTGCAGGAACACAATACAAATACGTTTATTGCTCTAACATTTTATTTTTCCACTGTTCTGGGCCCTCTCTCCTCTCTACACACTCTCACTCAATGACCTTATTAACGCATTTAGTTTTAAAGGATTGTTCCTATTGGCACGTGTGATGCATGATAGCTGAAGCCGATATTTCGTTACCCTGCCTGCATAGATACCGGCACCCCCTACTGAGGTAAGTATCTCGGGAAGCAGGGGTGACCCCGGAACTGTGATTAACATTTCAGCTGCTTCAACCCTACAACGAAGATAAAAAAAATGTAGTTTTGCTGCTGTAAGTGTTTCCTCTATGCAGACAACACACGCATAAAGATCTAACAAACTAGCAGTCCAGTCCACAGAGTCAGAATACCTATAGAAGATTTTGTCCTGTACGGCTATTCACTTTAAACATAATATGTTAAGGGCAGAGCTCCTCATTCTTCCAGTAATTGCCTCCTGTCCAATCAAACTGCACATCCATTTGTCCAGTGGCGCATTCTCCTTCTCTTTGCTCACACTCACGCTCCTGCTAAATCGGGCGGTTTCTTACTCTGCAAAATTGCTCGAATATGTGGTTTCCTTTGTTGCTCTACAGATAAAAAGCTAATCCTTGCTGTGTTACATGTACTGTATCTCGTATATGTCTACTTTTGCAACATGCTACTACTAAACGGCTCCGAGCTCTATAATCTATTTAAAATTCTTACGCTATTCTTCTCATCAAGATCGGTCTCTGCATCTCCCCTCTTAAAATCCATTTGCTAGCGGCTTCCCATTAAAGGCACCAATCCCTCTGCAAGTTTTTTTTTTATTCTTCGCAATATTGTACAATACTTACCGTTTTTTTTTTTTAACACAGTGTATTTTTAATTCCTATAAATGAGCCCGTACCTAAATTATTGTGGCTGTTAAGTCCCTCTCCCATAATGACAGTAATAGACCTCAAAAAAATCTTATCTGAGAAGCTTATGATAAGATATTTTTTCTGATAAGCCTGCATGGAAAACAGCTCTGTGCTGCAAAGTGAAGCGGAGAAACGGAATAAGCAGCACAAGATGCCTTGTGTACTCTCTCCTGCAGGCATTGGATCTTTTTAATTAAAAAAGGAAAATAAAATAAAAAACAAGCTAGAAAATAAATATATGTAAAGTTGGTAATCTGCTTCAAAATAGGTCATATTTGGCAGAAGTGCACCTATAAATTCCATATAAATTCCAAATAACCATGACATTCTCCTCCCTTACATCTCAGATCTAACCACTCGCAGTTTACGCAGATAGATTATGCACTTCTTTATATTGGTCTAACCCGTATTATGTCTTACGTACTATGTCATGCAGGTTTTACAGTACATTACATATAATAATAACATATGACCCGCACATGGAAACTTTTGGTGGCCCAGATTCACTTGAACAGGGGTCAGAGACAGGCGAAAGTTTAGCACGATTTAGTGAATTTGGTTCTTGGACGTATAAGCTCATATTTACTAGGCCAGGGGGTGGTCAACTCCAATCTTCAAGGGCCACAAACAGGTCAGGTTTTCAGGATATCCCTGCTTCAGCACAGTTGGCTCAGTCTCTGACTTGAGAACTAGAGTTGGCCACCCTTGGCCTAGGCAGTCTTGTGCCCAACGACACAATCCAGCAAATTCTCTTGTGCATAACTTTTTTTTTTTAAACATTCCCTTCCCTCATACTTTTGGGGACATTTCTATTCCTTGAACAGAAAGTAAAGCAGGATTTGAATGATGACAATTGTCACAATTTCTAGATAATAGCCAAGTTGTATTGAATTCATTCTCTTCCTTTAATGCTGCCAAAGTTTGTCAATCCCAATTACAACTCAAAAGTTAAACAAAAACGGGATCTTAAATGTATCCCATATTATTGCTTTTAAAGTAGATCCTATAAATATAAAACAGCAGCATTTGCACGCGTGCGCCACAACTTACCATACCCCCTGATTCATCATTCAACAACGGCTAATTCCAATTAAAAGGCTAGGAAACAGTCTACTAGCCAACATGGCTAGCCTAAATAAAATGATAATGTTTGTGTAAATTATAAACTGCAATAATATATCTCTCTTACGATTTATCAGCACATTATCAATGAAACCCAGTAATGATAGATATTCTTTTGTAAATATACTTATGAAGAAATAATAAAGCGAAAACAAGAAATTTCTGAATGGCAAATTATATGTAAAGAAAATGGTAAAAATCATAAAGCAGCCTGGAGCCCCTCCTCATCTGTGGCGTGGCTCGACTGCGCACTCCTTTCCCTCCCCCGCCCCATTCCTCACCGCGTCATACAGGAGGCGAGGCGGATTCAAAGGCGGGCAGGGGCGGGACACAGTCCGCTCCCTGCCAAGAAGATTCTCAGAGTGAAGCTGCTTGTCAGCTACAGACTACAGCCTGCTCCCATGTGGACTGCTGACCTGAGGCAGCGTCGGCAGCTCGTGGGGGCTGGACTGGTTTTCTCCATGCATAACCAGGGGAGGTGCGGGAGCAGCGTATGCACAGTGTGTGGCCATCGGAATGGCGGTCTGGGCCTGGCATCTGTGTCGGATGAGCTATGGCTGGAAGCGCTGGTGCCGGGTCACGTATGTCTGGGGAGGGGGAAAGTGGAGGGCCTTGTCCTCTGTGTCCCTCAGCTACAGTAATGTAGTAATGTGAATGGTTCCCCACCCTCCTGTGATGGGGAAGCCCTCACGTAGTGGTGGTGGCATTTGAGCTGAGCCTCCACTGGGGTGGGGGGCCTCACTTCAGCTCTCACTGGGGTGTGGGAGGGTGGCCCCATTGGATGTGGTAGGGACCACACTTTGGTCCCCCCTCTCTGGGTTGGGGGACAGAGGCCCCACTGGTTCCCCCACTAAGATAATGGAGAGGGGCAATGGCCCCCACTTGGATGGGGGAGGGGGGCAGAGGCCCCACTGGTGCGCCCACTGAGATGGGGGAGGGGGGCAGAAGCTCCTGTCACGTTGGGCTCAGGGGGGGAGGTTGAAACTTCTTTGGTTCCCCCACCCAGATGGCACATTTGTGCCCCCTCAGAAATGGGGAGGCAGAGAAACCACTAGGATGGGGGTTGCAAAGACCCCCACTTACATCTCCTCTGGTAGGAGCGGGGACTCTGCCCTCACCACCTCTGCGATGAGGGGCAGGGTTAGAGACCCGGCATCTACCCCCAACTGGGATGGGGGAAAACTCTGCGTATACCTTTGGATTGGGGCAGGGGCAAATGTGCCCACGCACACCCCCACTGGATGGGGGGGAGCAGAGACCTCACTTATATTCACCGGGGTTGGGGGGAGACGGAGTCCCCATTTATTTGGTGGGGCTCTCCAGTTCAGCACGTGGCAAATTGGAGAAAAGTTCGACACGCTTTTATCATGGAACCAGCTGTGCCGGTGGAGCTTATTGGCTAGATACCATGTGGCTGCCAGGCTGCATTGGCAGGGTTAATTCAAAAGATGGTTAGGTAGAGCCTCAGGTGTCACAGAGAGGGTGACAGTGGAACCAGTAAATTTAAGTTAATGACTGAGAGCAGTCACAGCGGGGGGAGGAAGTTGTACATTTCGTTACGATTTAAGAGGTGTTTGGGGGTCACTGAGCTGCTTGGTAGGGTTGCACCAGACAATTTTCAGAGAAGGCAGAGTTAAAGTTGGGCACCTATGGAATGTAATACGGGTGTAAAATGGGGGAGCGCTGTCGCCAGTACCAGTGCCTGAGGCTGTAGCGGCCACTGATAGGGGGTGGTGGGGACTGGGCCCTACCTCATTCGTGATAGCACTTTTGCTTGGGCTGGGCTGCCTTGGGTTGAGTGGCAGAGGTGAGCTACCTGGCCCCTCTGAGGGCCCGGCAGAGGTGGATAAAGTCTCTGTTGGGGGCTATGAGGATGCTTATAGGCACTTAACATGGGTGAGGGTGGAATTTAGCATCTGAGGAACAAATGAGGAGCCAAAGGGGAGAGATCGTGAAGTAGCATGGCTGTCAGGATACATGGGGCATTGGCGGAGTCTAGCAGGATAGGAGAAAAGGATGAGCTGTGGCTCACAGAGCTGGTGAGCAGGGTGGCAACAGACAAGTTGTGGTGAAAATTCATTTAAATCTTAGCCAGAGAGAGGAAATTAGGGCACCTATGGGAACTTGGGGGAAGGTGTCATAGGGGTTTCCAAAGGGGTGTGAGGTCAACAGTACCAATGCTTCAAGCTGTGACAGCAACAGGGGGGATGGGGGTGTTGCATTGTTGGCAGTGGTCAGTTTTTGCCATGACACAGCTGCACCTGCCTCGGATGGAAAGGCTGTGGTTGCATGGCCCAGCTCCTCGGTGAGCCCGGCTGATGCGGGCTAAGTTGATGACGTGCATTGTTTGAGCGAGCATACATGCATTAACAGCTGGTTTGGGTGGCTTTTACAAGCTAGGCAGACTAGAGCAGCCAGGGAGGGGAGATTTTGTGGTCTCAGAGAATAGGTTCAGTTAAACGGTGTCTAGGTTCAGCTGGTAGCTCACGTGGGTGGTTGGCTGTGTTGCTCCAGATGAGTTGAGGTAAAGGGGAGGGTCGATATCAGTCAGAAGGAGAAAACGGGGTATCTGGGGAATTAGGATGAGATTTTGGATCGCAGGGTAGTGTTGCACCAAGCAGGGGGAGTTAAAGGCTGGGTTCAATCTCATCCAAAAAAAACGGGGAGCAGGGGGCGTATCACCAATGGAGAAAGAGAAAAAACCAACATAGAGTAGTATTGCAGAACCCATTGGTCTTTAGTTAATCAGTAACCTCCAATGGTTATACTCACGAATGGCAGGAAAATAAAGGGCATACCCCAAACAGTGGCAAGCATGGATGGTGATAGCCTCGGTACAGCAGAACTCAAGAGAAAAAGAAGGGAGACCAAAAATAGTGCAGATGGTACTAAAAAAGGTTTATAAAAGGAACAGACTCCCCCTACGATTGCTTGCATACATTGGGGCAGTAATTAAAATCAATGTACGAAATTAGAGGTGCTGTCGTGACTCCCGGGAGCCGGGTGAGTCACGTTCTCACCCACTCCAGTTGTCTGCTGCTTCCGCAATCGTCACTTCCGGGTTCCGGAATCCCGATGACATCACTCGCACTCCTCAGAGCACTGGTCCACTGCTCTGCTCTGGAAAGTGCCGTTTCCAAACGCCCGACTACACATTTCGCTGTGTGTCGCTTCTTCAGGAGTCTGTGATAGACTGCAGTAAGTCAGGTCCAATTTTCAAGTCTCAAAAAGTCAGATTGAAGTATGTGTTCAAGGTCGGAGAGGCTAAGGCTGTGTGCATATAAGATTGTGTCATCTGCATACATGTGAATTGAAGCTCCCATACAAGCTGTAGGAAGATCATTGATGAAAACTGAGAAGTGTAGGGACCCCAGAACAGAGCCTTGCAGGACACCACAGGTGATATCCAACGGGTTAGAGTTAGAGCCTGAGATAGACACATGTTAGGATCTACCTGATAGGTAGGAATTAAACCAGTTTAACGCATGCTTCCCTATTCCAGAGCTCTGGAGTTTGTTAAGCAGGATAGCATGATCAACTGTATCAAAAGCCTTTGCAAAATCTAGGAATACTGCACCAGTGAGTTGCCCCAGTTACATTCCCCACTGGATTTCATTGCAAACTTTTAGCAGGGTGGTTACCGTGGAGTGTTTGGGGCGAAAGCCAGATTGGAAATGGCTAGGGAAATTTGTCTTGGTATAGTAATTGCTTAATTGGGAGTGAACACATTTTTCCATGACTTTGAATAATATTGGGAGAAGAGAGATTTTCCTGTAGTTTGGTCCCAACTTTTGAAGATTGGGACAACTCTGGCAGTTTTCAAGGTCTTACGGATATGGCCTGCAGACAGAATAGAGTTGACTATGGAAGCAATTGGTTTGGCAATGGCTGGGGCACCAAGTCTTAGGAACTTAGATTGCCATAAATCAGGTCCACATTGGCGGCTTAGTTTTAATTTGAGGAGCACTTGTGTAATCTCCTCTTCAGATTCTGGGACAAATTAAAAATTGTGGGCAGTGTTGAGAGAGGGTGGGGCTATAGGGGTACACTAAGAATGAGGTTCATGTTTGTGGTTTGGGTTGCATTTTGCTAATAAGTTAGTAGCACACCCCACAAAGTAATCATTGAATACTTTTGCAATGTCAGTGGGGTTTGTCAGAGTAATATCCTCCTTAGGGATATTACTTGGTTGTTGATGGTTAGAAGGCTGGAATATATTGTTGATAACCTTCCAGAAGTTAGCTGGGTTTGATGTATTCTGGAGAAGATTGTCAGAGTAACATTGTGCTTTTGCATGTCTTGTTTGCCTTGTGCACATATTCCGCAGGCAACTTTAGTTATTAAGATCCTTGGTAGTGACAGTTACTTTGTTTTCTTTTCCACATGGCATCCCTGAAATGGTAGAGCGCTACAAGGTCAGTTGAAACCCACGGAAGGTGGGCCCCCTAGACTCTTATTCTGCATAGTGGAGCATGGGTATCACAGAGTTTTAAGAACTCGGATAGGAAATAGTTGAGCGCAACATCAAGGCTGGGAATGAAGTCGATTCTGTACCAAGGGCAGTTGGTAAGGTCAGCCAGAAACTGTTGTGGGGTAAAGTTTCTAAATGTTCTAGTGAGGAGAACTTTGGGGCTTGAATGGGGTGGTTTAATTTTCCTTACACAGTACACTATTGCATGGTCACTGAAAATGTCAGGGAGAATGCCAGATGATTGGATTCTGCTGGTATTAGAGGAGAGAATCCAGTCTTGCAAGGAATGGTTGTGAGATTTCAGGTTTGTCAATGTGGGTTGGGAAATGAGTTGCGTTAGGTTAAGTGACTTGAGTTGTAATCTGTTTTTTGTGGATTTTAGGGTCGAGCCAATTGTAGTTGAAATCCCCAAGAACTAGCAGCTCACTCTTTACATTCAGAGAGGAAATGGAGCCAAGAAACTGGGTGATATCAGTCAGGGACTGTAGAGGGGCTTTAGGGAGGCGGTAGATGCCAGCAATAAGAACGGGCTTAGAAAAGGGGAGGCAGATTTTGCTGGGAATGTAGTGGCTTATAGCATGACAGGAAAATGGGCTGGGGCCATGCTTTTGCAGTGATGGTCAGTTCTTGCTTGCGCAAGGCCAGTGGTGCAGCAGCACCTGCCTCATGAGTAAGCCCAGCTGAGGCAATAAGATCTCTTGTTACAGTAATTACATAGTGGTGGTATTTATTCGCAAGTGAAGAGGCTCCCGCAAAATTTTGATTATTCACGTTGGGGGCATGGATGTGGGGTCGGTAACATAATTTGATTTAGTTAGTTCAATGAAGAATGATTATTTTCAGATTCCGGAGCGTTGGGGGGTGTTTCATGTGGTGTGGTCAAACATTGTTCACTGGAAGGCGTGGAAGGGGGTTCGGCAAGATAGGGAGGTGGAGCGAACAAGAAAGAAAATTAGTAAGGCTGCAGGAGGGACTCAAAAGGGTCCTTACGGGTCTGTGGGTATGGGGCTAGTTTAAGGCGGTTAAATAGCCCCTTGGGTGGCAGCTGTTGGGGGGTCAGTGTGCTTTAACCTTGTCAGATGGGGGTTCTATGCTGCAGAAAAACCCTGTGGTTGCTGTGGGTGGCGAATGAGCATGGCTGATTTGTGCATCACGCAAAATTGCCGGGTCGCAGGGCACCCTGCCTTTTCCCAGGGGTGAGCATGCTGGCAGGTCGGCACTAAATGGGGTTTATTATCTGTTCGAATAAAAGCCACAGCCGTTGTACCTCCAGACCTTCATTGTGTGGTTATTTATTTATATGTGAGTTTACATACTGTACAGTATGGTGTGTACGTGGAGAGGGAGGCGGAGCTTGCTCACAGGCTCCAAGGTCAGGGATACAAGCCTACTGCAAATTATCTACAAAAGCCCTAACGTTTACGATTGCAAGTTTAACAAGGGGAGCTGTACACAAGTATTGGAGCAATTATAAAATCTCACAATTTATAAATAATTAGTCTTCTGTACATTTCATATGTGGAGAAAAAGGAACACGTTGATGGCTTTCATTTATTAATTACTGTACTATTCTATCTACAACAATGTGCCACCTGAAATAAAAATATTTCAGGTATTAACATAAAAATGAATGTGCTGCCATTCCACCCCATACGGAGGCCTGTACCTCAGGAAGCAAGGGGTCCTGGACTTGAAATTAATGTGGTTCAGCACTGGAGATTCTGTGCTTCTATCCTATATACTAAAAATAGTGAGATCTGCTGTAAGAGCTGTGCATGGAGACGGCTCTCTCTGTGCAGCTCTTACAGACTTGTGGTAGCCCAGTAGGATTAAAGCAGTGGGATTTCCATTCTGAAGCAGGCTGCATCTGTCACAATATATATATATATATATATATATATATATATATATATATATATATACAGTAATATTTACATATATATATATATACTGTATATATATATATATATATATATATATATATATATATACAGTGTTCGACAAACCTATACATTTGCTCGCCCCGGGCGAGTGGATTTAACCCCCGGGCGAGTAAATATTGGCCAAAGCAGCACACGTTTGGTACTAGGTGGCGAGTAGATTTTTTTGTGTGGCGAGTAGATTTTTTGGTGATTTGTCAACCACTGTGTGTGTATATATATACACACACTTAAGGTTTGCTTGTGTAATATGAGCTTGAGACAAAAGGTGGCACTGTGTGCTCATTTGCATGTAATTTCCCAGAATCCCTTGCTGCAGTGGAAGTGCTGTGCGATAATGGTGAAAGTCAGGGTTGCAGACCTGTCTAAGACATGCAAATTAACATACAGTAATATTTACAGTTGATATATATATATATATGTATATATATATATATATATATATATATATACATACATACATACAGTATACAGAGAAAAAAGAAAAAAATAGGAAAGAGAAAAATCTGCAGCACCGACCAAGATGATGTTGTAAAAAAAAAAAAAAAAAAAGGAATTTATTCACACCATATGAAGTAACCGAACACAGCAGTTTGAGCAACGTTTCGGACCAGTATGGGTCCTTCATCAAGCTCTAGAGAGCAGTGCTACAGGCACTGACATTTACAGAGACAAAGTAGAGCCAAACAAAGCAATTAGACCCACCCACATTTAAGTGTAAACAGGTTTAGATAGAAGGCCGATAGTTAAACGAGAGACTGCACATGTGCAATAAGGATATCATAAGAGTACCCAATTGCTCAGTGCCACGCAATCGCATCCTGCCAGTAAGATCCTTGCCACCGGCTTCCTTAGTGCTGTGTTCATCTTGATTTTGATGTAATGCACATGCCTGAAGGAAAAAAATTCAGTTTGGAGGAATAGTTCCTGGTTGCACTGGATGTCATGACAACCAAGGAAGAGCATCCATAGCAACATTGGCAGTGATATATCTCTGCACATGTTCGAGATCACTGAAAGAGTCCATAACAAATGAAAACAAACACAATCTCTCAATGCTCATCCCCTAACAACTTCCATGAGTGCCCATGTATTCAACCAGGGCACCTGTGTGTGGGTGATCCAAATAAAATGAAGGCAAAAAGACAAATAAAAATATATAAACATATCCACAGAAGGATTGAAAAGGACAAGAGAGGGAAAGGAGGAAAGATACTAATAATAATGGAAAGGAGACTAATAAGGAAATTAACACAATCATTTACAGTAGCTACTGTAACTGCAGTGAGACGACTAACAACCTTTTCTAAACCTCAAATAGTTTATAGAAAAAAGATATCAGAATCTACATTACATATGTAATACTGTAAGTAAGCTAGCTGAGAGAGATATATATATGTATACATGTGTAGCCAGGTCCCCTCAGGCTCCCCGGACCTCAGTTTTCCCTCCCTTTACCCCCGCTGACGCACGGGAGGTTGCGGGGGAGTGTGACTGGTGACAGAATCGCCGAGGGGGGCCAGCGTGCCTCTCTGCAGGGCGCCGCCATCTTGCGCGAGGTTCGCGCATGCGCAGTGATGGCCAGGAGTGCGGCGGCCATGTTAGGGTTGGCGCGAGAGATCGCGCATGTACAGGAAGTTGCGCATGCGCAGATGCGAGAGCGGCGACCATTACACTTAGCACCAGAGCAGTTGAGTGTCAGAGGAGCAGTGCTGGCCACTACAGGGTTGCGCATGCGCATTACAGTTCCCATAGTGTAGAGACTCTGAGGGAACTACATTACCCAGAAGCCTCTGGGGACTGCCCTATCATTCTTATCACCTGCAGCATTACAGCCAATAGGGCTTACCGATTCTCCTGCCTCAAAGTAGAAACATTTGGTGCGCTCAGGCCACGCTAGCCAGTCGGAGCTGGGACAAGGATAGGGGAGGCTGCATGTGCAGGGAGAAGTAGCCCCTGCATTAGGCCAGGAATTCTCCTAGGCCCCAGCTAGGCCCCGACTCAACACCATAGATTGTGGTTGCTACAGGGACAGGCCCTTAGGTAGGAACCCTGCCCCTTTAGTTATTTGCTAAGTTAAGGGACACAGCTCATCTGCTGCGCAGCTCTGATAATTGTGCCTGGGACCACCACTCAAGATAAGAGAGACTATCTTCATGGTGTGACCATCCGGCGGGATACCACCCCACGCGGAGGCGGATTCATCATGGGATCAGCAGATCTACTCTGTCTCCCTTTTGGTGCGCCCGGGTGTGGACACACCCGGCAGGTACCTTCACCACCACACGTGCACCAACCATCTACTCAAATTAGTGGGCAGCGCTGTCTCACACTTGGGTGGGCTTGGGACTCTTGGGACACTGTGTTAGGGAATATGGTGTGGGGTTATGGCCCTGCGAGGCCCAGTGTTACAGGGTGACACTATTGTTATATGGTTATTGTTCTGCATGCATATAGTAAACGGTTTTATCCATAACCTGGTGTATTGGTTACTGTATGTGTGTCCTGTGTCAAGGGTTATTCTACACTCTAGAATCCAGCACAGGTGGAGGCGCTTTGAGTATCGTTCCAGGATACACCCCAGGTTCCCATCAGCGGAGGCTCAAGCCTCCTGTGAGCCTAACAGGTATGGCACCATACACGGTAATACATGTAGATTCCCACACATAGTCCCTACCTGCAACTGGGGGGAGTGGGGAGAGGAGGGGGGCAGGGGGAATGTGTTTCACATGTACACATACAGTATATATCCAACAAATATCAGTGCAGCAGATTCACTAAAAGGGCAAACTAAAGTGTATAGAAGAACATCAGCCAGAAACTGAGGAAAGCATGCATCATCGCATATAGGGATGTATACAGATACAAATACACATACATGTATGTATACATATATTTTTAGATTTGGAATGCATGTAATAACATTTATTTTATTCACTATTTTTCTTTCCATACAACATGTTGTACAGAGAAGTAAAATGAATGCCAGCTGTTTCTCTAGCTGTATTTCCAGAATATGAATGGAATCTGTGTACTGCTATATAAGTTCTGGCGCTGTTACTGTAAACTTTTAGTGGAAACTGAATACTGCAATCAAAATCACAACATACAAAAAATGACTCTGTATTTCCCATTAGTCTCCCTCACTATTGACATGACTGTCAAGTTTGTTATCTAGCATAACTATTCAACCCATCTGCTCACTGTCTCGAATCATCACTGGATATAATGTGAGTAAGCTAGATCATCTCATTTATGTAAAAGTATGTTGCTAATGAGAACATCTGCCCACTGGGAACAGGATCAACTTTCCCTACCATTTGTTTGATGAAAGAATTGTGATTTACAGTAGGTGCAGAAAAAAAGTTTACCCTGCTCATTAAAAACTGAAAGGCAAAGAATATACTGCAGTTTGCCCAAATTGTCAAATGAGTTGATTTTGAATCAATTGAGCCCATTTGAACCTTTTAACACAACATTCTTTAAAAAAAAAACACATAAATTGTAGGAACCTCTACTGACTTCCAATCATTGTGTAACTACAGTACAAAAGCTATTTTGACATTAATACACTACTTTTTTTGGTCAAGTGACAGACAGGCTGAGCATTAAGACGATTACTTTTGTGTATAGTACTTTTATGACTGCCATGTATATGAGCAGTATTTTCCTATTAAATCGTCTGTGTGCTTCTAGTGTAAAGCACTGCACACATCGTTGGTGCTATCCTTCATGGTAATAATAAAGTACAACAGACAGTACACCACTCTTATAAGAGGTTGCACTTCCCTGAATAAATAAATAGTTAGGTTTATGCCAAAGACTGAAGAAGCACAATACCCCAATTCAATATGATGAAACTAAAGGAAACTCGGTTATTAACATCAGCTATGGAAGTGAATAGAAGTTACTGCACTCCTAACGGTGTTAACGCATTTCTCAACATACATGGTAGGGGCCTACATTTCTACACTGTGCCAAATAACACAATTGTTCAATTGCAAATATATATATTTTTTAAATCTGAAGATGTTACGGTAACTACATTTTGACCACGCAATTAGATTCTGCTCCTAATGGTTTTGCTGCCATTATTTTTTTACATAAAACATGACAACAGTAGCAGTCACGAGATGTATTCTGCTTGAAACATTTTGCCTGTAAAAGGAGGTACAGTATGCATTCCTTAGCCAGTCAGTTATAATATAGAATTACAAAAAGGTCAACAAAGCACTGACCATTGCTGCAATTGCAGTCTGCCACACACTCCATTTCTAACATGTGTGATCACGATGTTATTCATGAAATTGACATCTACATATGGCACTGAGCCACTAGTTATTTGTTTAAATATTCCCTCACATGTAAAAGAACAAACAAGTTGATACAAAATTAAGTTGATTATTGCTTGACATGCAAAAAACGGTTTATGCACATGTATATATTTAAAGTCTGTTAATTTTTCAATATATACCAAAAAGTAAAGATCTTCCGTCAGGACTCCAGTATTGGTGTAATTTTCCATCAAGGCTTCTCTACAGGTCTATAATAATATTTTTTGGGCAAGATCCACAAAGCGTTCAGAAGTGACTTAACATTACGTTAACTATAATGGTCGTTTATGTTAATATGTAAAAGAGGCATGCCCCCCTAACATCACATATCCACTGAAGGCCATTAAGATTAACAAAAGGACTTAACTTGATGTTACAGTAGTTAAGTTGTACTTAATGGTGGCATTCGTCCCACCCAGAACCTGAAATATGGGCTGTGCTGGAAAGAGGGAGGTAGACAGGAAGAATTTTAGTAAAGTATTTAGTGACTTCTATACCTCCCCAAACACTCATTTATACAGCATTTGGAGAGATACCTGTTAACACACCTGAGATATCAATAAGCTAATTTAAAGAATTTAAATATACTTTGCATATTCAAATATTAATTTATTTAGTTATAAAATGTTTTACCAGGAAGTAAAGACGACAAATACATGGTTACATTAAGTGAACAGGTTTAACATTATATATAAATACATTGCATGCACAGCGAGACAATATATGTTATAGGCGTATGTAACAGTTACAGAGCAGATTAACATGCGAGACAGCTTTAGTTTTGAAAGAACTTAGACTGGTGGCGGCTGTGAGAGTCTCTGGTTGATTGTTTCAGTTATGAGGTGCATGGTAAGAGGTGGAGCGGAAGGATCATTTGTTGAACCTTGGGACCATGAACAGTCTTTTGGAGTCAGATCTCAGATGATAAGTGCTGCATGTGGTAAGGGTGAGGAGCTTGTTCTGATAGACGGGTAGCTTGCCCAGAAAGTATTTGAAGGCAAGACAGGAAAGATAAACTTTGTGCCTAGACTCAAGTGATGGCCAATCTAGTTAATTGAGCATTTCGTAATGATGTGTGTTGTAGTTGCATTGGAGGACAAAACGGCATATTGAATTGTAGAGAGTATCAAGTTTGCCAAGGTGGGTTTGGGGTGCCGTGCCATATACTATTTCCCCATAGTCTATAATTGGCATTAGCATCTGCTGTGTGATACGCCTTCTGACCAGCAGACTTAGGGAAGATTTGTTCCTATAAAGTACACATAGTTTGGCATAGGTTTTGGATGTCAGGGTATCAATGTGCAACCCAAATGTTAAATGTGAGTCAAACCATATGCCCAAGTATTTAAAATTAGTAACAGGGGCTATGGTGGTATTAGCATTGGTTCTGATCTGGAGCTCATTCATTGGAAGCTTTCAAAATTTAGCCTTGGTCCCAAATACCATTGTTACAGTCTGGTGAGTGTTTAAAAACAGTTTGTTTTGGGAAATCCAATTTTCAAGTCTCAACAAAAAGTCAGATTGAAGTACATGTCCAAAGTCGGAGAGGCTAGGGCTGTGTGCATATAAGATTGTGTCATCCGCATACATGTGAATTGAAGCTCCCTTACAAGCTGTAGGAAGATCATTGATGAACACTGAGAAGAGTAGGGGTCACAGAACAGAGCGTATACCTTAGAAACACTGTCACACTAATCATTCTTACTACTTGCATTCTCTCTGCGCATGCTCCAAATACCTCCTTTCTTCTATAACTGTATCTTCTTTGTTTTGTGTTATCTGTTGCTGGGCTTAGCTGTGTGGGATGCATGGTGTAAGTCTCCCTGTCCTGTGTTCGGAATTCCATGGTTGGCTTTTTTTGTAATTGCCTTGTCTCTGAGACATTAACTCATTATTTGCTGGATCCCCCTGGCCAAGTCTTAAACAGCCTTTCTTCCTATGAACAAACACAGTCTCTCTTCTTACTCAGAATCCTGAGGGTAAAGTCCAGGGGTGTTTCAGGTCTAACAATGAGGCCTCAAGAAAGAACAGAGTTGAGAGAACTAGCAGGTGCATTATCACAGAGGTAGGTAATGTTACATGCAGCTGTTGTGAGCCAAGTGAGTGTGTGAAGAGTAAACTGCAGAGGTGCCCTTTCTTGACAGAAATTTCCCCAGCAGCTCAGGTGTGTACACAGTTCTAACTCTACGTGATGTATAAAGGAGTGTTTGGAGAGGTATATAAGTTACTCTCTCTTCTCTTCATATTTCAGGGTCTGGATGGGAGTAATGCCACTTATAGGCAAGACATACTTACCCTGCTGTTATTGGCAATGTTTCTTTATAATAACGTGACATTGAGGACATGCTGATGAGTTATAGAATGGCCCTTGTTTTTGTATATAATTAGCGGATTTGTGGATTTGCATTAACCTCCTGGAAACTAACGTCCTTTGCTGTTTTACGTAAAGTGATGTTATGAGACCTGACTTGGATCTGTGACTCTGGCCCTTTAACTACCATGGGCGAATCACTTCTCTGTTATGTTAGATACAGTAGTTGCATAGTAAAGTAGATGAGGTTGAAAAAAAGACATACTGTACGCCCATCATTCAACCTTTGTTAAATTTAGAAGAGAGATACTTATCCTATATTTGTATTTACAGTATTTTGTCCTGTACAGTATAATGAAAAGCTTTATTCAGAGAAGGCTGCAGAGTATGCCTCACTACCATCTGATCAGGTTTCACTCCTTACACTGGAGAGGTTTGGATATTATAAAGTAGCAATTCCTCACGAAAATTTTTGGACCCCCCCCCCACTCAATTTTTTACAGGTTTGGGAGGCAGGTCTCCAGAGATGAAATTTCAAAATATAGTCAGCTTACTGCAATTTTCTTTTCTTGGACTCTACTACGGACACTGTGTGCCAAATTGGGTATAGCTCTTGCCTTCAGCACAATAGGACAGGAAACCCATGTGCAGGTACTATACAAGTCCTTCCCTCTACCTTCAGAGTAGTCATTGGATTCTTCCCAGGCTAAAAACGAAATATAACGGTGACAAAAAGTCAAGGTGGGTACCTACTGCCATTAGTGTAATCTAGGAAAAGAAAATGACGGGAAGTTGAATACATTTTCTCTTTTCTGTACCCCACATGGTACTGGATACCAAATGGGGAAAGACCCAAGCGAAGAACACCCAGGGAGGGAATAGACAATAGATTATTGTCCTTAAATCATGTATTTAAGGTATAACCACTTGTAAGACTTTCCTACCAAAGCTTGTTACACCAGAGGCTTATATGTCTAATTTGTAATATTTCAGATAAGTGTGAAACGACGACCACACCAGTCTGGAAAATGTAGCCATACCATATGTGATAATATACTGATGATGTTTAAGGTCCTTCTAGTCGAGAGGGTCCTAATTGCTTTATTGGAACAGCCTTTCCTTTTTAAGGTTTGCCACTCAATATCCATATCATTAAGGCCAAATTAATTGGAACCGGATGTTGGACTGGACCTTGCGTTAACGTACCCTGACAAATCGGAAGATGCCACAGTGGGTCTATCGCCATATTTATTAAATAGACAAACCAAATTCTTCTTGGCCAGTATGAAATATTGGCTATTATCTCCACCTTTCACCTCTTATCTTGTGAAGGAAATTGGAAATTAGTGGAATTGAAGGAAATATGTACACCAGGCTGAATTCCCAAGGAACAGTTGCCATGAGATTTATCTGGGGTGGACACCAGCGACTCACTAGTTTATGGAATATTTTGCCAACTCCCATTCTCTAGGATGGATCCATGTTCTGCTTAAGTTCGGACACTCAGGACTATAGACCGCTGTGCTGTTGTTCAGGTGACGCTCTGCCCATAATATAATTGATCTTGTGGGAGAAAGGTTTCCACTCCATGTTCCACCCAGTTTCGGCCGTGGTGACGTTTTTTACTGTGGTGACGTTGTCCAATATTATTTTCAAATTTTTGCCTTGAATATAGGCTTGAAAAGCTTCCAGAGCTGACATATTCACTGAGATCTTGGCCAATCTCCTCGTGCCAATGCATCTTGTATTTGTGCCATCCACTCGGAATTTAGCATCGGTGGTACCATTACCCACTCTTCTTCATGAAGGCTGTGTTTTGTGGATGCTATCCACAATGAGATTACTTGTCCCTTCCCCATCCTCTCTGCTCCTACCTACAGTAAACCTCCTTCCTCCACTCAACTCCTTTTCTCTTGTTAGAGTTGGAAGTTAAGCTGATTTTTTCTTCTGCCTCTACCACGTGACTTCTCAATCCCATCCCCTCACAGTTTATCAGAAATCTTACTCCAGTAGTCCCCACTCTCACGCATATCTTCAATTCCTCCCTGTCCTCTGGCACTCTCCCCTTCAACTTTAAGCATGCGGTTGTCACACTTACTTTCAAAAACACCCCAGACCCTAGATTCGTTGCCAGCTACCGCCCTGTATCACTCCAAACCGCTAAAACATCTTATGTTCTTCCATATAATTAACCATCTTAATTCCCAAGTCCTCCTTGACCCTTTACAATCTGGCTTTCGTACATCTCACTCAACAGAGACTGTGCTCACTAAAGTAGCCAATGATCTACTTGAAGCAAAACCCCATGGTCATTTTCCCCCTATTAATCCTACTCTAGTTCTCTGCTGCCATTGATACTGTTGATCACTTCTCCTTCAAATTCTAAACTCTCTTGTATCATCAACAAAGCTCTGATCGTACCTCACCTATCGCACATTTTCGGTCTCTGTTGTCAACATGTCTGTCTTCTGTTGGTGTACCTCAGGTCTCTATTCTGGGACACATACTTTTCTCTCTCTACACACTATTATTTGGTAACCTCTTTGGTTTTAGGCATAATCTCTATGCAAATGATATGCAGATATATCAATCCATGCCTAGCCTTACACCTGCAATTCAGTACCAAGTCTCTGACTGCCTCCTGGCTAAATCCTTGTGGATGGTGTTCGCCGCCTTAAACGTAATATGTATAAAATACTGAGATCCTCATATTTCCCCCTAAACATGGTCTAATATCCCCTTTTTTCCGTCACAGTAAATAGAACTACCATCTATCCTCTGAAGTGGGAGCCTCTGGGGAGACGCTCCATGCACGTGCAGCACAGGGATTTTTCCAACTATTACTTCTGCAGCACGAGCGCTGAATATCCTATTCCTGCTACCATCTATCCTGTTGCCAAAGCACGTTGCTTAGGAGTGGAATTTGACCCCTCTCTTTCCGTTTCTACTCACATTACGGCATGGCTAGAATTTGTCGCTTCTTCCTCCGTAATATTGACAAGATTCACCCTTTTCCTCTGTCAATCTAGTGCTAAAACACGAATACATGCCTTTATCCTCTCCCATCTGGATTATTGTAACAAACTGCTAACAGGCCTCCCTGCCCATTCTCCTTTGCAATCTATCCAAAATTATCTTTCTCCCAAAACAGTCTCTGCTCATCAACTCCTTAAATCTCTCTCCTGGCATCCCATCAAATGTCATATCATCAACAAAGTTCTCCTCCTTACCTTCAGTGCTCTCCACTCATCTGCTCCTCCCTACATTTCAGCTTTGATCAAATGATGTCACTACTCATCTCCTGTGCTTTACCCATAACTGTCTCCTTTCCACCCATTTCACCTCTTCTGCTCTCTCTTGCCTTAAACCTTTTTCCATCTCTTCCCCTTACGTGTGTAACTCACTCACACTCAGTATACGCCAGGCACCTTCTCTCCCTACCTATAAACTCACCTCTTAAATGAAGCATTTCAATATCCTAGACTCATTGGTACTGTCCCACACCTTTAGATGCTCCTACCAACCATTGTGGAGGAGCACTGCCGTCTACTGCACTTATTCCCTCACCTGCTAACCTTAAATCTTCAACTTAGATTGTAAGATCTCCAGGGCAGGGATTTTCTTTCCTTTGTCTGCACTTATTGTTTTATAATTACATGTACTGTATTTTCTCTTTTGTAAAGCGCAAAGTACAGCTGTGGGTACTATATAAAGATATACATAGATCTTCGATTGAGTGAGAACATACAGATGCGAATTGCGTCAGTCTTCCCTCCGTCTGCTCTCTATAGGGCTTACCTTATCTCATGTGAATATGCCGCTATGGAATGCTCCTCTTCCTCTAGGACACGAAAAATGATTTTCTTGCCCATCTCTCCATGCTGATTGTTGGGAAAAGGGTCTGCCAGGACAGTATGTCTTGACCTTATGTAGGGCATTCTGCTCTGCTGGAAAAAAAATGCCTCTTCTCTAGTGAGGCAGAAATGCACTCCTTCCCTCGGACACCTTACAAATCATTGTGGCAAGTTTAGGGCCAAATATGTATTACCCTACAAAGAGCAGGGCGCACAAGCTGTTTTTTTTATGTGGAATTGGTCACCGTGTGTCTGAATCCGAGTTTTTCTAGCTGCCACCTATAGTGCCATGCCTCTCACAGGAAAACACAGTGCGTCCAAAGAAGCTTTGGCTATATAATCAGTTGCCAACTTGATTTCTGAAAGTCCACTCAGAATTAATGTCCAATTATTGCCCTTTCTAGTGCTTCCTCTATGTGAGCTATCCAGATAGTCATATCTCTTGAAAGGGATGTTGTTTGCTGGCTAATTCTTTCGACCAGAAAAACCTCTCAAGCCACTTTCCATCCTTCGGTCAACAGTATCTTTAAAAGACACTACATTAACCGATAATGTGGTCCTCTTCGCAATTCTTGTGATTGCTGTATCTATTTTAAGAAAGTTTTCTCAGAGCTGAACTGCTTGCTCTATGAAAGGATACATTTCTTGCCTGGTTGAATCAATTCTGCCTCCATCATCTCCTTTATGACAGAATGCATGGGAAAATATCTAATCTTTCTCTGTGATCCCCAAATAACGTATACTTCTTCAGCTGATCCTCCCTTGAGTCGTTTGGATTCAATGCTTATTTTGTGGTGTAATTAAGGGATCCACCAGCTCTAACTTGAAGTCCAAGACTTCCGCAAGCATTTCCTGCTCCAAGAAAGCCAATATTCACCTTCCGAAAAACGCTGGAAGACCTTTGACTCCTCCAAGGAAGATTCCTCCTTGTCAACGCTCATCCTTGACCTCGTCCTCTTATGGGGTTGTTTGTTTGCTTGAGCCACTGAACATTCAATGCTATGTGATGCTGTTTCTGTCATCCATTATAAAAATCTGGACATTTGCTCATTATGCTCCATTGCTGATGACTTAAGACAGTCTTCACCCAACTTCTTTGTTTCAATCGCTCGTTTGTCACAGGTCACAGAGATTCTAGATTTCTATATGACCTTCTTATGTTGTAATGCTTCCATAGCAGTCTTTGATGTCCCTTCTTGAAGATGACTCCCAGAAGTACTGCAGCGCAGCAAAAGAGATACATATTTTCAAATCTCACATAACATGAACTCTAACATAACTGTTAGCTAGGGACTCACCTAGAAGATCTGGGCAGCGAACATTTGCCTGCAACAGCTTTTGCATTCATCTTCCTTCAGTTAGGCTGCTCCTTACACTCCCGGAATGCCTACATACATATGGACACCATTGACGGTATTGCTCCTTTAAATCCTTAGCTAAACACAAGAGACTCAGGACCTATGCAACTTGGGATGCCCCAAATCAATGGGGACAAAAAGGTAAGATACCAAAAAAAGTATGGGTGCTACTGGCAAAAAGACCTAGTCAAGGTAACAATGTTTAAAGCATAGAGGGAGCCGTGCACACCAACGAGAGATGCAATCAAATAAGTGCAAAAAAGGTCATTTTAATGCCCGAGCACAGTCATACAACATCCAACGTTTCAGTACCAAGCCTTGATGAAGGTGCATTAAAATGACTTTTGTGCACTTATTTGATTACATCTCTCATTGGTGTGCAAGGCTCCCTCTATCCTTTGAATCCTTGAAATATGTGCTGCTGGGTCCATGCGGTGCCGTCTGGATGATGATATCATTGTGTGATGCCGCATTAAGGCATGCTGTGATGCACGTGGGATGCGGATACATGGCAACACACTAACCTGCTTTCCATTTCAGAGACTTCCATTGTTCAGCCCCGGCCGCAGGGCACTTTCCGGCCAGCAGACGAGGCCGAGAACCCCCTGGAACTAGATGGCAATACTTGCAGTCCTGGAGCGTTCCAATTAAAAAAAAAATTCTACTGCTACATTGTAAGATAGGAAAAATACTATTCTGCAGATAAAGGGAGGAGCTATACCCATGCACTACCCACTGCCATGGGGGTACAGTAAAGACTTACCACATTTTCAGCTCCAGAAACCCCCTGGTTCCCAAGATACATCCCTGGAAAAGTAGCACTAGTAATATACCCTCCAGAGAAAACAAAATGACGGTTTCAATCTCCTGCATCATGTGGCCAACAGCAAAACAGCAACATTATCTGTTGTGGCTTTCTATTGGCTTGGGTGACACTGGATTAAATAACCAGGAACTACTGTTTCAGCTCCGGAGATACCCAGCTTTCCACCATTGTTAAAAAAAAGGGGGAGGGCATTTTATTTGGAATGCACCTTTAAATAATCTAGATTTAGTATACTAGATCTTTTCAAGAACCCTGGGTCAGTATAGGCAACAATTTGGTATCCAGCATCTTGGTAATTGGCCTGGATATCCCTGACTCAGATATGATAATTAAGTAGGACCTGGAAAGAATGGTCAGCAATGCATCTATGCAACATCAGACCCAATTTGTGTTTGTTGGGTTCATAAAATTAATTTCCCACAAAATCAAAACTTAATTTTGCTGATAATGGGATCCAGAACAAGGATGAGCAAAAGTCATTTGTTGATAACCAGTTAGCAGACCAAGGTTTTTATGGGTCGTAACTGATTAAACTATAACCAAGAGTTTAATGATGCCAAACAAAGGAATAGTCTAATATTCAAACACCAACTAGGTTTACTCGGATAAAGCGAGGAGTCTTCTGATTGGTTGATTGGTACAACTCAAAAATAAACCACAGTAATGCTAAGACCTGAAAAACGGTCTCCCTGCAGGCAATGTTAGTTTACTTCCTGCCATTTCATGGAGGCCGTCATCTTCAAACCTGTTACCTATGTACTGTAGCATCCAAGAGTCAGTGCACAGAGAGAATGTGAAGGACCTTTGTAAAAAGGCATCAATTACAGATGTTATTGTGATATATTGCAATATGCTGTGCCAGCAGCAACATTCAATGTTATTGTGATATATTGCAATATGCTGTGCCAGCAGCAACATTCAATGTTATTGTGATATATTGCAATATGCTGTGCCAGCAGCAACATTCAATGTTATTGTGATATATTGCAATATGCTGTGCCAGCAGCAACATTCAATGTTATTGAAATGCTGCGACATTCTGAGTTTTATTCGGATATATTGTGTTAACAATAGGCCTTTGCCATCCCTTTGCCATGGAGACGTGGCGTCAAATGACGCCGCGGTTCACGTAAAATCACATGACCCCACAGCGTCATTTGACAACATTAAAGGTGAGGGGGGGGGGCGACCGAGGAGGAGAGCAGGCCGGGGGGGGGGGGGGGGGGACGCAGCGCCGGGAGTTTGCGCACCCCTGGTTTAACCCTTTAAACACGTTAACACCATTGGCTAACTTTTGTTCCTGTGGGGACAGCACTTTTTTTTTTTTTTTTTTTAACAATCTTTTTTCCTTTATTGGAGACAGATAAAAGTTGGTACATTCAGGGGTTACAATCAGTACAGTATTTAACAATCGGATAGGATTAAGTTGACTTGGTTGTGTTCTATGGAGACAGTCTCAATAAAGCCTTTTCTCAGTTTTGTGTCAAAAAAAAGATGGGTAGGGGGAGACTCAGGTTGGGGGGGGATAGATGGGAACGACAAAAGATGGGTTGGGGGGGGGGGGCAGGTTTCGGGGAGGGTCGGAGGAGGGGGGGGAGGCGTTAGGGAGTTCCTCTCTTATTGTCAGTGCCGGGGGGTAAGTGAGGAGAGATGGGTTATTTTTTGTAATTGGGTCTAGTCTGGTGTCGAGATTCCTAGACTTATCCATGGTTCCCAGGTGTTGCGGAATTGTGGCATTTTTTGCCTGAGCACTGCTGTTAGCCTTTCCATGCTCATGACTAGGTTTATTCTGTTTACTACTGTCCTTCGTGAGGGTGCTTTCAGTTGTTTCCAGGCTGCTGCAACTGTACATCTCGCGGCCGTGAGTATGGCCGACATCAGTCTGGCCTCGGGGGCCGGGATGTCCTCCATTGGGCTGCCCAGCACGTATGTCAGAGGGTCCAGCGGGACCTCCAGGCCCAGGGTCTCGTCTAGCAAGCTCTGGATTCTAGTCCAGAATTTCTGGATTTCGGGGCATGTCCACCATATGTGGGCCATGTCCCCTTTCTGTCCACATCCCCTCCAGCACAGGTCCGATGCGCCGGGGAAGATCTGGCTCAATCTACTCGGGGTCAGGTACCATTGAAATAGTATTCTGTATATGTTTTCTTTTGTTACTGTGCAGATTGAAGTTTTGGGGGCTGCCTCCCAGATGTCCTCCCACTCCTCGAGGTCTAGGGGTACGCCCAAGTCTATACACCATTTTTGCATATAGGCATGTGTGGGCGAGGGGAGGGAATTTTCGATTATTCTGTAAATTGACGTAATTCGTCCCTTCTGGTATTCTCTCACTTGGCAGAGGGACTCAAATTTGGTTATGGGGGGGAATTTTGAGGACGCGGACAGAGCTCTGAGAAAGTGTCGTAGCTGTAGGAATGCAAAAATGGGGAGGTGGGGGGCCGCTAATTTGTTTTTGAGCTCCTGGAAGGACAGAGCTTCATTATTCTCCAGCAGATCCGCTACCGTGCTAATATGAAGGTCCTGAAATAGACCGATTTGGGCTTGGGTGCATCCCGGAGGGAATTCAGGGTTCCCAAGTATGGGGGTGAGTTGGGAGGGGGGAGAAGTTAGGCCATATTTCCCTCTGTTTTTGGACCAGATAGACCACGTGCTTTTCATTGCTCCTAACTCAAATTTCTGGGGAGGTTTTCCTTTATATTCTGGGGACCATAGCAATATAGGGAGGGGGAGAGGGGATATATAGCTAGCCTCCATTTCTAACCAGCAGGTTGTACTCGGGGGGCTGTTCCAGACTACTGCTTGTCTGAGCTGGGTCGCGTGGTAATATCTGACCACATCTGGTACTCCTAGTCCACCTCTCGTTTTAGCTGCTAAGAGCACTGACCTCGGGACTCGGGGTTTCCGATACTTCCATATAAATTGCATTATTTGCTTTTGAATATCTTTTAGGTCGGCTAACGGTATTGGGATTGGAAGGGTTTGGAAATAGTATAACAGTCGGGGAAGGATATTCATTTTAGCGGAGACGATTCTGCCGAACCAGGAGATCTGGTATGTATTCCATGTCTCTAGGTCTCTCTTGATTTGGCTAAATAGGGGGGGATAGTTTGTTTTATATAGCATGGAGTACTTTTTAGTGATTTTTATTCCTAGGTATTTTATATGGGACAAGTTCCATCTATATTTGTAGTTTGATTGGAGAAGTTTCCATGTGGCTTCGGGGAGGGATATATTCAGTGCCTCAGATTTGTCCCTGTTTATCTTGTAGTCTGAGGCCTGACTAAATTCATCTAATAATTTGTGGAGATTGGGCAGGGAGATATGTGGGTTAGCTAGGGTCAGAATGACGTCGTCCGCGAAAAGGGATATTTTGTAGTTTTTGTCAGCTATAGTTACACCTGTGATGTTCGGGTCTGCTCTAACTTGGGCCGCCAGTGGTTCTATTGATATTGCGAATAGCAAGGGGGATAGGGGGCAGCCCTGTCTGGTTCCGTTTCTAATGTGGATCGGACTGGATTGTCCACCTGGTAATTTTAAGTATGCCGTGGGGTTCTGGTAGAGTGCTCTGACCCCCTCTAGAAATGGGCCTGAGAAGCCGAATTTGAGCAGGGTTTTGTCTAGGAAGGTCCATTTGATCCGATCGAAGGCCTTCTCGGCGTCTAGACTGAGGATCATGGCTTGGAGTTTGTTGAGATGCACGTGGTCAATGATATTAATAATCTTGCGGGTGTTGTCAGAGGCCTGTCTTCCTGACACAAATCCCACTTGGTCTATATGAATTAGTCTGGGGAGAATAGGGTTTAACCGGTTTGCTAGGATCTTGCTAAAGAGTTTCAGGTCTGTGTTAAGCAGGGAGATTGGTCTGTAGCTACCGCATTGCAGCGGGTCCCTTCCTTCCTTGTGTATAATTGCTAGGTTGGCAGCCGTAATTGTGCCTGGGATCGGGGCTCCTTCTAGGAAAGAGTTGAACATATCGAGGAGAAAGGGGGAGAGCGGCATGCTAAATTTTTTATAATAGGCGTTTGAGAAACCGTCTGGACCAGGGGTTTTGGCTATCTTAAGAGTGCTTATGGCTTGTGCCAATTCCTCCTGGGTGATCTTACCATTTAGGTTCCTCTTCCGTGAGAGATGGTAGATTACATCTTGCTAAAAATTGCGAGATATAGTCTACGTCTACTGGGTCTTGGTTGGGGGGGGGGGGTGGAGATTGTAGAGATCTGTATAATATTTAGCAAATTCTTGGGCTATTTCTTTTTCGATATAAGTGGAGTGGCCTCCTTTAGTGTGGATTCTAGTAATTTGGCCCCTTGTTTTTATGCCCCGAAGTTTTGATGCTAATAGTTTATCAGCTTTGTTGCCTTTGTCATAAAACTTCTGGTTGGACCATTTAAGTTTTCTCTCCACCTCCTCTAATTGGGACTGTCTTAGTTCGGTCCTAGTTTTTTCAAGTATTCTGAGTAGTTTCTTGGAAGGTGACTTTTTATGCTGGTGTTCCAAGGTAGTTATTTTTTCAGTTAGCTCTTTTTGCATTTTTAGTTTCTGCTTTTTTTTATAAGATGCTAGGGAGATTAGCTCCCCTCTGAGGGGGAGAAGGGAGGGGGGGGAGGTGGTGGGAAGGGGGGGGGAGGTGGTGGGAAGAGGGGGGGAGGTGGTGGGAAGGGGGGGAGGTGGTGGGAAGGGGGGGGAGGTGGTGGTTAAGGGGGGGGAGGTGGTGGGAAGGGGGGGGAGGTGGTGCGAAGGGGGGAGGTGGTGCGAAGGGGTGAAGGTGGGGGGTGGTGTGAAGGTGGGGGGAGGTGGTGAGGTGGTGGGAGGTTGTAAGGGGGGAGTGAAGGGGAGGTGAAGGTGGGGGTGGAGGGGAGGTGAAGGGGGGGTGGAGGGGAGGTGAAGGGGGGGTGGAGGGGAGGTGAAGGGGGGGTGGAGGGGAGGTGAAGGGGGGGAGGGGAGGTGAAGGGGGGGTGGAGGGGAGGTGAAGGGGGGGATGGAGGAGAGGTGAAGGGGGGGTGGAGGAGAGGTGAAGGGGGGGTGGAGGGGGGGTGGAGGGGAGGTGGAGGGGGGTGAAGGGGAGGTGGAGGGGGGGTGAAGGGGAGGTGGAGGGGGGGTGGAGGGGGAGTGAAGGGAGGTGGAGGTGGAAGGGAGGGGAAGTGGAGTGAGGGGAGGTGAGGGGTGGGTGAGGGGAGGTGAGGGGTGGGTGAGGGGAGGTGAGGGGTGGGTGAAGGGGGGTGAGGGGAGGTGAAGGGGGGTGAAGGCCGCTCAGTCACCCGTCCGGCCGCTCACTCACCCGTCCGGCCGCTCACTCACCCGTCCAGCAGCTCCCTCACCCGTCCGGCAGCTCCCACGTGGATCTGAGGCGGGAGGCAGCTTGTTGTGGCCGCTCCCCCGCTGTGTCCCGGGCGCGCGCTCCCCCGCTGACTGTAGCGGCGGGGGGGGTGGAGGGGAGGGGGGGTGAGGGTGAGGTGAAGGGGGGTGAGGGGAGGTGAAGGCCGCTCACTTACTCGTCCGGCCGCTCCCACGGTAGCGGCGCACGTGAGGGGGAGAGCAGGAGGCCCGGGCCGCGCTTCCCCTCTCCGGTAGCGGCGCACGTGAGGGGGAGAGCAGGAGGGCCGGGCCGCGCTTCCCCTCTCCGGTAGCGGCGCACGTGAGGGGGAGAGCAGGAGGCCCGGGCCGCGCCGCGAGGGAGGAGGAGCCTGGAGTTTGCTGCTGAGCAGGAGGGCGCACGGTGAGGGTGATGGTGCGGCTGGGGATGTTGCGGAGCGTGGGATTTGGGTGAGGTGGGGAGGGGGGAGAGAGTGAGGGGCACCGGGAGAGGAGGGGGGGGTGTGTGTGGAAGGTGAGCTGCGGTCCAACTGACGGGGGAGAGAGAGAGAGAGAGAGAGAGAGAGAGAGAGAGAGAGAGAGAGAGAGAGAGAGAGAGAGAGAGAGAGAGAGTGTGTGTGTGTGTGTGTGTGTGTGTGTGTGTTTTTTTTGCTTTTGTTTGGCCCTTCACTCTGCCTCAGGCCAATGAGAGGTGCGGGGGCGGGCAGGCCAAGGGACCAATGAGATTGCCGCTAGGGACGCAGACATACAGTGAACTCAGAAATATATAGTAGATAGAAATAGGGTTTCCAGAGAGGGAACCTTGTATGTGCAGGTATCGGCCATCTGTATCTCGGTTAATCTTGGAGAGGGCAAATGAAACACTGTTCCTTATTAGAATGGCTACTCCTCTTTTTTTAACCTGGGAGGAGGCGTAGTAGGCCTGGGGAAAGGTCTGCTTGAATGTGTTTGGGGGATCATTAGAGTTGAAATGTGTCTCTTGCAAGCATATGATATCGCTCCTGAGTTTTTTAAGTTCCTGGAGTGCTAACTTACGTTTTTTTAGTTGAGTTGAGTCCTTTAACATTTAGGGAAGTGATTTTAATTGATGACATTATTGTGGGGTCGTGCTTCCAGGATTGAGAGGCCTGGACCCCATACTTATCCCATGACGGGGGTTGGTTTGTTTATTATTGGGGGGGGGCTGGTTGGGGCGCAGCTTGGTTCGTGAGTCATTGTGTCCTGAGGAGCTCGGGAGGGATTGGGTGGGAGGGAGTTGGACGGGGGGAGGAAAGGGGGAAGGGGGGGGGCACACAAGAGGAAAGTAAGAAGCGGGCTTTCTGAGGGCCCATTTGTTTTCCCCTGTGGCACCTTCGTGTCCAGGGGTTGAGGGGGGAGTCCCCGGGAGATCTTTCCGTGACGTCGATCGTGGTAGACTTCCAGGTTTGGAGGTCTGGCACCCTCCTCTTAAAGATTGGCAGGTAGGGGTGAGGAGGAGGGGGGGGGGGAACGGGGGGTATTGAGGTTGGGTATAGCCTTGGGAAGAGATTTGTGTTCTCTAGTTTGAGGAGCTTTGTGGAGGTGGGGGGGGGGGAGGGACAGGGAAGGGTGGGGGAGGTGAGACGGTTGGGGGGGAGGGAGGGGGGAAGGTGGGGTGAGGGGGGGGGAAGGGTTAAGGAGGCGGGGGGGGCAGGGGAATGGGACGTTAGGGTGCAGGGGAGATCAGGGTTATCTCCCATGGGGGGGGGAAGTGGAGGGAGGGGGGAAAGGCTGTGAAGTAGGCAGGCTGGGTGGGGGGTGATGGGGGGGTAGGGGGGAAGAGGAGTGTGGGGGGGAGGGGGAGAAGGGAGGGGGGAGAGGATGTGGAGTAGGCGGACTGGGTGGGGGGTGGTGGGGGGAGGGGTTGGAGGGGGGGAGGAGAGAGCTTGGGGTTTAATGACCTGTTCCATTTCATCTACACATTTCACTGCAGTGCACTATACAGATTACTGGGTTACATTGCTAGACACAGATAAGCGCAGAAAGGAAAATCACAACCATGTTTATCTCCAGACTCTCATTCCCTCGTTATTTCTCTAGATAAGCTAAGGGGGGTCATAGGGAACTTTAAAGAGATCGGTTCTCTGTGCGGCATGTTAGTCGGGGGGGGGGGAAGGAGGTTGGAGGGGGGTGGTATGGGGAAGGAAACTTGGGGGTTAGTGTATTGTCCCTTGTGCAGCGTGTGCCATAGCAGAAAAAAAAAAAAAACAGGTTTTTACGTTGTGTTTTTGGGGGTTACAGATTTTTGTCAGAGAGGAACTTCAATCTCACAATATTTGAGAAATACATTTTGATCGGGTATGGGTGTGCATATGCTGTATTTAAGAGCCCGTTGCTCTGAATGCTTATCCTGATAGGGGAACCGGGGGGAGTAGGAGGGGTGGGGGGGGAAAGGCAAGGGAAGGGGGTAGGTGGGGGGGGGGGGGAGCTGGCTTATCTCTCTAGGCGTAGGTAAATTTTTCAACTTATGGGAAATCTTTTTGGCCGTTTGTGAATGCTGTAAAATGCTATGAGTGTTTATTACTCATTCTTTAACCAACTGTGGGTCTTTGTCGCCCATTACTAGGCATTATATCGGTTGCGAATTCTGTTCTTTCAGGGGGCGGGGGGGGGGGGAAGGGGAGACATCTGGTCACACATTTGGGTTTGCATATCACGTTGTTAGGGCATCTCCTATATGCGGCAGTTCGCGGCCCCATGAGGGGTTAATTGAGTTCTTGCCATTGATCGGGGCCTCAGCAGTTCTAGGGTCCCAAGAGTATCGGGGGGGGGACAGGGGGGGGAGGGACGCTTGGGTGAACATCCACGGTACCTTTAGGGGTTGTCGGGGGGGGGGAGTGGGGGGGAGGAGGTGAGGGTGTTATTATCATACAACCTGTCTCTTGGTGGTTTCAGCTTGGGAGGGAGGAGAGGGGGAGGATTCCCTTGACCAAAAGGAGCTCAGGGGGCCGGCGGCCCTGTCCGCGCGGGTGCCTCGGTGCTGAGTCTCCTGGCCTTCGGGATGAATGGCCGGGGGGGAGAAATAGTATGAGGGGGGGTATCTCAGCGGAGATAGGCCCGTCATCTGCTGGCTTGTGCTGGGGCTCCGGACGGCTCGGCTCGGACAAGGTAAGGATAGGGGAGGGGGGGGGGAGTGAGGGGTGGGGGGGGGAGGGCAATAGGGAGTGGGGGAAGGGGAGGCTTGGGGGGGGGAGAGTGGGGGGGGGGCGGGGGGGACTGGGTTCTAGGGGGGGAGGGGGATGGGGGAAGTTCCCGTTGCTTGTGGTAAGGAGGGTTGAGAGAGGGTAATGTTGGAGGGATAGACCAAGTGGGGCGAGAGGTCAGTGTGGTATGGAGGTTTGGTTGAAGCACGCGGGTCAGCCATCTTGTTCTTGCGAGGCAGGCTTTGTTGCTCCCTGGGTCTTTTGGCTGGCGATTCGTTCCGACGCTCTTGGTGTTTCAGCCGGGTCTGCTCGTAGTGCTCTGGGGGGGCTTCTCGCTCTCTCCCCGTCTCTTCGGCTGGGGACTCCTATCGCCTCGAGGAACTCCTTGATGTCGTCAGGATCGGTGATGGTGAAGAACCGCCCGTTCCTCGGGACAACGAGCTTGAAGGGGAAGCCCCAGCGGTAGGGGATTCCGCGATCCCTGAGAATTGCCGTGAGGGGTTTCATCCCTTGTCTTTTCAGGACGGTCCATCTGGAGAGGTCGTTGAATACTTGAATCGTGTAAGTATCCATTTTGATGCCGCCGTCCCTTCTCGCAGCTGCAGAGATCTTTTCCTTCGCCGTGTATGTGTGGAACTTCATAATGACATCCCTTGGGCGCTTTGGGTCTGGCGATTTAGGGCCAAGGGCTCTGTGCGCCCTGTCGAGTTGGAGCTCGTGTTCTGTGAGGTCAGGTACCAGCTTTAAGAAGACGTTTTTGAGGTAAGTTGGTAGTGATTCTGGGGGGACCGTCTCGGGGATACCTCTGAACCGCAGGTTCTGCCTGCGGTCCCTATTTTCGTGATCTTCAATGGTGGATTTTAGCTCGGCAATTTCGTGGCCCATTCGCGCCATCTCATCCTCCAAGTTTGAGTGGGAATCTGCTATCGTTGCCATTTTCGCCTCCACTTAGTCTGCCCGTGAGTTCAATTTATTCACATCCTCTCTAATGTCCCTTAAAACCTTCTCGAGGTCTTGAGTGAAACCTTTCCGCATTCTGAGGAGTAGGGCTTCAAAGAAAGCCGGGTTGAGCTCTTGCTGTTGTGCTGGACTGTGCTGGGGCATATCGGCCACCTCCGCGGCATCCTCATGTTCTTCGTCGCCATCTTGGATGCTTGCTGCCAGCTCCATCTGTCTCTGTGCTGGGTGGAAGAACTTGGTTACGGGGTTCTGCGATTTCCTTTGGTTCCTCCCCGTCATGCCTGGGTACCTTAGGGAGGCTGTTAGACACTTTTGGGGGAAATTCGTTCGGTTTGGAGTGCTGTTCTAATAGCGTTCTGGGGAGGGTGTCGGGAGCTCTCCTTTTACCCGTCCATTCACGGAGGATGGAGGGTTGTGGCACTCTGAGGGTCAGGCAGCAGGGCCAAATTCTTGGCAATTGGGACAGGCAGCCTTGTACCCCTTTAAGGGGAGATGTTCCTTTAAGATGGCCGCTTCCTCCTCTGCAGCCACGCGGTGGGACCAGCAGCACCTTCAGTGAGAGGGCGCTCTCCCAGTGCTCTCCCCTGCCGGGCTCGCCTGATGGGGTATGAAGCTAGATTTATTGATTTATTGATTAATTGTCTCGGGGGGGGGGCACGGGGGGACCGCAGCGGAGTGATGCCGCTCAGGCCTCCTCGCGGGGCTGCGGGAGGCTGCCGCAGGCGCGCCTCAGGCACCGCTCACGGGGCAAGGGGGGCTTCCCCGAACACCACCGTCAGACCGGGCACCGCGGGACACCCGGCGCTTAGCTCCACCGCCCCTCCTACCTCCCGCTCTGCTTCTCCAGACGGCTTCTCCGATTTTGTGTGCGGGGCAGGGGGAGACTTCCACCGGGGGTCGGGGCTCACAGGAGGCCTCCCAGAGCGCCGGCAAACCCACTCCAAATCGCAGGGAGAGGTGAGTCCTGTGCGCAGCTAGTCTTTGGGGTTCTGGGCTGCAAGGTTTGGGGGGGGATTTGTTTATTTAAATGCTGTGTCTTAGGTTATTCGTTGGAGGGGCCCTGGAGCAAGTCTCTCAGGCAGCCATTCCTCGTGACGTCACAGGAAGAACGTCGGGGACAGCACCTTTTATCCCCACCACCACCATGTGTGGTGCCCTACTTCTCCTAGATGTCATTACATGATGTTAAGAATGTGAACGTGTTAAATATTCTTAGAATTGAGGCTTTATTCAACTAATCATTGAAGAAAGAATCTAAGCATACAGGCTCTGAGATCATTAGTACAAAGATCAATAATATCAATATTTTCAAACTATTCTACTTTGTTAGAGTTAGGAGTTCTCATTTGCACTCTGGCACATGACTTACAGTAGACAGTGGAAATCAATCAATAGAAGGCATCTATGTTAAAAGGCTGGGGCAGACCTTTTGTGTCAAACAATGTTTTAATAGCAATCCATTCCTTTTAATATAATGTGCAATCAAGATGTTATTGATGAAAATGAAACTTTCCTATGGTTCTCTATGATTCTTTCTTCTTCGTCACTGTGCCTTTATTAAGAATGTGTTATTTGTGAAAGCGAAGTCCTGCTATTTAGAGCAAGAATAAATGTAGTTATTGCATGAAATGCAGAAAACATGTATGCAGTCAGGTTTGTTGCATTACCAAATTATGCAAAATACACCTATGTTCAATAATACCCTTTTACAAAAAACATGTGCAAGACAATGAATGATAACAAGTGAAATAGCATTATTCTAATTTGCATCACATAGAGAACACTATTTTAATGAAAGTCTCACTGCGTCACACTTGGAAAAGCAAAAAGAGTTTCACATACCGTACTTCTTCCTTTGCCCTGAGTTTAGATTAATTTATGTTTTAAATGCAATCTATACAGTACATGACAAAGGCAATGACAGAAGGTGTAGAAAGATTTTAGATTGTCACCAGGAAATGGCATTATGCTGTTCTGTACATGCCACATCTTCATGAATAAATAGGTAACGTCAGACTTTCCCAAGACATTTCTGCTTTTTGAGTCTATTAAAAATGACATGAATGAGGGCTTGATAAAAGGCTTTGTTGCCTGCAACGCGTAGGTGCTGTTCAGAGGCTCACATGTCTGTGTCTGTATCCTCTATCCAATACATGTTTTCATTACTTTGGGTAAACATTTTCTCTGCCTAATACTTTTTTCAAATGGAGGAGTAGTGCTCTGCCTTTTTTCTTCTTTTTACCTGCTATCAACAACAAGCGGACGCACGCTGGTACCCCGGGACAAGCAGAATCTGGTTTCAAGAGAAGCGCAACTACATGTGAGTCTTTAATGTTTATTGCTGATGTATATAATAGTCTGGACACCAGAGTGTGTTGAATCCTTACCGCAGTGCAGAGTGGGATTTGTTCCAGTTAGTACATTCAGTATTGAAGACTCCAGTGCACAACATTTGGTTACTGTAAGAGTACACCATGGAAGATTTTACTTATATTCATGCTATCTAACACACAGATACCCAGCAAGCTCTCAGAAACCCCCCCAAATTACCACTATATATATGTGTGTGTGTGTGTGTGTGTGTGTGTGTGTGTGTGTGTGTGTGTGTGTGTGTGTGTGTGTGTGTGTGTGTGTGTGTGTGTGTGTGTGTGTGTGTGTGTGTGTGTCAAAAGAAGTGCTACTGGGCGTGGCTAATTGTATAAAACAAGAAACAAAGAAGTCCAGAGCAACATCCAATATGACAAAAATACACAGTGAAATACCTATATATCTCTTGAAAAAAAGGGTCATTTAGTTAACCCTTTGGCCAAAGCGTATAAGCCTGCGAGCCACTTTCAAGGCATGACCATAATATCACAGGTCCTAACACTAACGGATTAAAATCCTTATTTACCGATATAATTAGAGGAAGGATGGTCCTGGCATTGATCCTGTCGCAACCAGCTGCATGAAAATAAAACCTGCTTACTTGGACAGTGGGGAGGAGTGAGCATAAACCCTGGGAGGGAGAAGCCACTAACCTCCAAAACAGCTGAGACCAGCTGGCCAAAGTAAACAAACACACAGATACCCAGCAAGCTATCAGAACCCAGCCCCCCCCCCCATAATAACCACAATATATATATATATATATATGTATATAAGTGTCAAAAGGAGTGCTACTGGGCGTGGCTAATTATATAAAACAAGAAACAAAGAAGTCCAGAGCAACATCCAATGTGACAAAAATACACAGTGAAATACCTATATATCTCTTGAAAAAAGGGTCATTTAGTTAACCCTTTGGCCCAAGCGACTTCTTTGTTTCTTGTTTTATACAATTCTAAATTGTATAAACAATTATATTATTCCCCTCCCCACTGTCCAAGTAAGTAGATTTTCTTTTCATTCATGCTATCTAGCAAGATTTGCTCTCTGTTTTGAGCATCACACAAGTGTGTGTTTTTTTTTTTTTTAAATGGGGGCTTGGCCTGGAGGGAGAGCTGAGCGGTCACACATCAGATCAGTTCCATAGAAGCCTACCTGATAAAGCCCTAAAAAGGGGATAAATTAAATAAAAACAGAAGAAAAACAGACTAGACCATAGAGGGGATTTCCTGGAACTCCCACACAAACATAAAAGCTGTCTAAAGGAGAGAATCGGAGAACCAGGTATCTGCCGGTCCCCTATCTGGCCAAGCTGTATGCAGGATACCTAAAATGGGCGTCAGCCCTGCGTGAACACAATAGTTAGGCCACCTAACCTGAGCCCGCAGTTGTGGTAGGGTCGCAGCGCTGTGGGTACCAGGAGTAACCCTGAGGGCACATAGCAAGCTGGCTCCCTAAGCGAGTGTGGTGGCAGGAGAGCGAACATAAGCAGTGCAAGGCCTAAGTGCACACAGGTATAAACAGCACAAAATGGCCACAGTGGGCCGGTAGGGGAGCGAAGCCTGCCCACAAAATTAGAAGCATTTCCCTTGACCCTGCGGCCGTCGGCGACGAACATACCGTATCTCCTGGGTTGGGGATGGACGACCAGGCTCCCCAGGGGACTGCAGAGAGCCCGCGGTGACGGCTCATAGCGGGTGCAACCAGCACACAAAATGGCCGCCGGGATCGCGTGGAGCATATAAGGAAGGTACAGGAGGGAGATTGGAGCTGCGGGACCCACTGCGGTGGTCGGATCGTGTGCCTGGATGGCGAGGGGGGAAAGCAGGCGAAGCTCACACAGAGTGGAGAAGCAGGCGTCTGTCCTTTAGGATGGTGCCGTCAAAGGTGAAACGACAGAGCCAACATGACTTCTAGATCTAGACCTGCCTTAAAAATCACCCTGGCTTCCAGAGGAGGGGAGAGGAAGGCCCTAAAAGAAGGACTCAAGGAGTTCGACTTGAGAAATGTATGGAGGGAAATGAATCCGCAGAAAAGAGATTTCTCCTTTTACTCAGCCCCTCACAAAGTATATACAGTACTAGGATAGATTCTATATTTGTAGATTTCCTTCTAATCCCGAAAACAACAGAAGCTACAATGCAGGTGGTCAGATCACGCACCAGTAGAAATTCACATTGAAAACATACATACGAAACTAAGTAAGAGTACATGGAGGTTAAATGAATCGCAACTAAAAAAATTTAGACGTCTTATTAGAAATTGGTAAAGAAGCGAGTAATTATTTCCAATCCAATGAGGGTGCGTGGCGTCGTCCTTTATACCAGGGGTGCGCAAACTTTTGCAGCTGCGCCCCGGCTGCCTGCTGCTTGCGCCCCCTTACCTCTGTTCCCGGCGTCATTTGACGCCACGCTGCCATGGCAACGCGTCAACACAGCCATCTGAATCTCTGTAAATTGAGGTTGCAGAGGCCCCACGCGATTTCTCGGCATTTCATTTAAATGCCATGGGGAAGAGTGCGGGGCCTCTGCAACCGCCGCATCCCCAAGAAAAATCTTGCGCCCCCCCCAGTGTGCCACCCCTGCTTTATACTATGGGAGGCCCATAAGGCAGTTGTAAGAGGCAAACTTATAAGTGTGGCAACATATAGTAAGAGAGAAAGAGACAGAAACATACTTTACATTTGCAGGAGAAAATAAGGACATTAGAAGAGGCACACAAAACAATCCACAATGCAACAATTGAAAAAATAATACTAATTTAAAGATGGATATTAAATATGTGTCTGACCGCCAAAGCTCAAAAAGCTATAGCATGGACAAAACAACATTTTTATGAGAAAGCTAACACGGCTGACACAATGCTGGCCACAAGGTTAAGGAAAGATGGGGTACAATCTAGAATACAAAGTATCAGAAAAGAGGATGGGGTTTGCACAGCAAACCCACAGACAATAGCCAATGAATTCACTGAATTCTATAAAAAATCTATATAATGGAAATAAAGTAGATAAAGGGAACAATCTTAATGAAAAACAGAAACAAATTCTCAAAAAGTTTAAGCTACTTAGACTTATATACTAGATATAAAAACAATATCCCAGTCAATAACATCGAAATAAGTTTTAGAAACAATAAAAGGACAAAAAATTCCAAGGCCCCAATTGAAAATATTTAAAGACGCTAAATGAAACTACTGATACATATATATTCAGCAGCTAGGTGTGAAATAGCCAAGGCATGGAAACAGGAACAACAACCAGCCCTAGATGCAGTAAAAGCGAGACTCTGGAGGGTTTGTCTCATGGAAACACTGACAGGGATACAAACTGACACAGTGCAGAAATTCTTACGTGTGGGAACCATGGCAAAACTATATAGGGGATAGATATCTTACTAGGGGGACTCGCCAAATTTGAAGAGCAACAAAGTAGAAAAGCCATAAAGACCCACAAATTAAAGGTATTAGTATGGAAGTAACCTCGGTAACATGCGGCAGACCCGGAAAGGTATTCTGTATTCCACCAAACGTTGAATATACAATATATTACATAACTTCCAAAACGTGATAAAATACTATAAATGCAATGACATTTTTTATTTTGTTCTTTGCTCCTCTTTTTGTCCTTTATCAGTTGAGAGAGTATAGCTTGTCGGTTTTTGTATTGTACCAAAGTGCTGCTATTTAAGTTTACGCTAATATAAAGGCAAAAAGTAACATGCTACCCTTTAATTTTCTCTACCCCTCCCCGCCTTTTTTCATAGAAAACTCCAATAAAGAACAAGTTAATAAAAAAATGAAATGACAAATTATTTCACTGCAATGAATAAGGCTGCGCTTATAGTGCCGGCGACGCGACAAAACAAATGTATTGTCGCCGTCGCGTGCACTTATAGTAGAAGCGACGCGACGACTTGGTCACGATTGCTGGAAGTCAATTTGATTTTCCCAGCGACCGCAGCGTGACGTCACCGTAGTGACGTCGCCGTCGCTGGCACGATAAGAGCAGCCTTAGATTGCTGAAGATTTGTTGTTGCAAACTGCTCCTTATTGCAATTTTGTTGAATGTGGAAATACATACAAACGAAACACTTACTACATGAGTAGTCTTCAATGTGTTGCCGTCAAACCTGCACAAACTTGTACTGTCTTCAAGAAAAATATCACATTCCTCCAAATCCTGAGCATTACACGGAGGTTTCTCTTTATCTGGATCCTGTCAAAAACAAAAGGCAATAACATATAAATGCGTGTTTTATTTATTTATTTTATCAAATGTTTTACCAGGAAGTAATACATTGAGAGTTACATCTCGTTTTCAAGTATGTCCTGGGCACAGAGTTATGATAACAACACATGGTCACATACACAACAGAGGTTGTATATTCAATTTACAGACATTTCTTGGGCAGTTAGAGATAATATATGATTATGGGCTTATGTAACAGTTACAGAGAAGATTATAATGTGAGACAGCTGAAGTCCTGAAATTACTTAAAACTGGAGGCGGTTTTGAGAGCCTCTGGTAGGATGTTCCAGTTGTGTCGTGCACGGTAACAGAAGTAGGAGCGGACAGATTACTTGTTGAATCGTGGGAGCGTGAACAGTCTTCTGGAGTTTGATCTCAGGTAATAAGTGCTCTGTGGTAGGGGTGAGGAGCTTGTTCAGATAGGCGGGACGCAAGTGATAACCAATCTAGTTCTTTTAGTATTTCACAGTGGCATGTGTTGTACTGACATTTTAAGACAAAGCAGCATATTGAGTTGTGGAGGGTGTCTAGTTTGCTAAGGTGAGTTTGGGGTGCTATAATTGGCATTAGCATCTGCTCTATGATGCGCTTTTTGACCAGATGGCTTAGGGAGGATTTGTTCCTGTATTTAGTATGGCATAGGTTTTGGATGTCAGAGTATCAATGTACAACCCATATGTTAAATGGGAGTCAAACCATATGCCCAGATATTTAAAACTAGTGAGAGGGCCCAAATTAGATCAAACGCAGATATCAGGGGATAGAGGTCAAACAAAAGATATACAAGCTATCGCTGTTTGCAGATGACATGTTATTAAACGTTATCAAGACCCATGACTTCACTGCCAAATCTATTCAACAACCATAAGAGTTCCAAAAATTATCAGGGTTTAAAATAAACAACGATAAATCGGAAGCCTTAAATATAAACCTTCCACAGGAACAATTAAAGCTAATAAAACTAAACTTTGATTTCAAATGGAAGCCTCAGGCTATAAAATATTTGGGAATCTGATTAACCAATGCGCAAGACACCATATACGAGACAAATTACCCAGCAATGATAGAAACCTTGAAAAAAGAGCTAGAGGAATGGTCCAGATATCATATTTCCTGGATAGGTAGAGGAAATGCTATTAAAAGTAATCTATTACCAAGGATCCTATATCAATTCCACACCTTACCAGTGCAAGTGAAAGCTAGGGATATACACGACTTGCAGACAGAAATCATGAAATGTATATGGAACAACAAAAAAGTGAGGATAAAACTACCCTTACTTTATCAATCCAATAAATCTGGAGGCTTAACTCTGCCACATTTAATTACGTTTTACCAGGCAGCTCATCTAGCCAGCTGATCCACTGGCATGCTCACAAAAAGGTGAAAAAATGGGTGGAGATAGAGTCTCTAATCTATATGTAGCAGGGTTCCCCCTGGGCACCCCTTACCTTCGCTTACCGGGGGGGACCCCTGCGCTGTGTCAGGGAGATGCAGGGGTGAGCGCGTTGCCGGGAGCTCTCGGCGGCATCTACAGCCAGGCACCGCCATTTTGTGTGCGTACGCGCATACGCAGAAGCTTGCGCCTGCGCAGTGTAGCCCCAGGAGATGCGGCGGCCATTACAGAGAGGGAGGCAGGTCACGATGGTGCTCCGCAGTGCAGGGACCCCTAGAAGTCGCGCATGAGCAGTTAGGGCGATGCGGCGGCCATTACAGAGTTGCGCAGGCTCAGTGGAGAGTAGCGGCGGCCATTACACATAGAGCATGCGGCCCCAATGCTAAAGAGGTCCTGAGTGGACTACAACTCCCAGCAGCCTCTGGGGACTGCCCTTTCACACAGATCATATGCAGCCAGAACAGCCACTAAGGCCTCGTTCAGGGTGCTGGCTTCGGAGGGAGGGCGTGCTGACGTGCTTGCTGCAGTGAGAAACAAAGTATTCAATTTGAATACTTGTTGTCAGGGTAGCAACTGCCCTGCCTCCGAAGCCAGGAGTTGACGCTGACGACAGTTTCAGTAAACGAAAATTTCGTTTTTTGGAACTGCAGCAGCGTCACAGGGACCCAGGCAGCCAATGAAATCATTCTCCAGAATGATTTCAAGACTGCAACACGGATCCCTGCTCTCTGTCTGTGACCGGGAGGATTTTAGCATGTGACGTCACTGAACGACAGAAAGCTGGGGCTGTCGGCAGGGGATGATCGGACGTCTCCTACAAAAGTAACGCGCGCTCTCGCGGACGCGCGCCCTCCATATCCCAAAGCAGGCACCCTGAACGAGCCCTAAGGCTTACAGATTCTCATGCTGCATTTCGATACATTGTTGTGTGCAGAGTCAGGAAGCAGGCTGTGAAGCACATGAGGAGTCAGAGCTGGGAGCAGGTTGGGGAAGGGTGTGTGTAGGGAGCAGTAGCCCCTGCATACTAGGCCAGGTTACCCCCCAGGCAGGCCCTGAGCCATACCATAGATTGTGGTTGCGACAGGGACAGGCCCTAGGTGGGTGCACTGCCCCTTTAGTTATTTGTTAGGTTCAAGGACACAGCTGCAGTGCTGCGAGCCCCTGACAATTGTGTCTGGACACAGACCATCACTCAAGATAGAGACTATCTTCCTGGTGGGATTGTCTGGCGGGACGCCACCCCACGCATCAAGAGCGGAAGCATCGTGGATCACGCTTTCGGATCCATCAGTCAAGTACAGCATCTGCGCGCCCGGGTGTGGACACACCCGGCAGGTACCATCAAGTCACCAAGTGCACCAACTACACACCTCATATTAGTGGGCAGCGCTGTTCCACACTTGGGTGGGGTTGTGGGACTTTTGAGACACTTGGGTGGATGGTGGTGGGGTTGAGGCCCAGTGAGGCCAGGTTAAAGGGTGACATTGCCGTGTTGCCATTGTTGATGTACTGTAATGTGTTATGTTTTAGTGCATATAGTAAACTGTTTTATCCATACTCTGGTGTAAGTTCTTACTGTATGTGGTTCCTGTGTAAGGGGTTATTCTACACACTAGAATCCCTGCACAGGTGGAGGCCCCTATAAGCAGTACGTTAAAGGATACACCCCAGGCTCCCAGTGGCAGAGGTTCATGCCTCCTGTGAGCCTATCAGGTATTGCACCACACTGATAACATATGTAGATTTCCCCATATGGTCCCTATCTGCGATTGGGGGGGAGGGGGAACTGTGTTACATATAGATATGGTATTGTAATTAACAAAGAAAGATAGACCCAAACTGATGGTGCCCCTGGAGTCTGTGTCACACTCACTTAAAATGTGGGACTCTGAGAATCAAACATGGGTTGACCAATTTAAAATCTCAGATGACACTATTATTTGAGAATCCTAGCTTTGCCCCAGGCATGGAACCGATAGCTTTCCAGGAATGGAGCATGGCATGAATAATGAGGGTCAAGGATCTGTGGTCAAATAAAGAAATACAACGTTTTGAGACAGTAATGAAAGCGATTGGGTTACACAAGTCAGCCTTTTTTTTTTTTTAGATATCTTCAACTGAGAGACCATATAAGTAGTAAACGCCTGTATAATGACTATACAGTTTTTGAGGACATGTGTCTCTCGGCGGAAGATACAGTAAGGCCTGATCTCAAGGTATATAACCTACTAGTAGATGTTAAATCAGAAACCGAAAATAAAACCCAAATTTATGACAAGGTAGGAAGTGGCTCTAGGAGTAGAACTAGACCAAGAGGGGTGGGACGATTTATTTGAAGGGATTGCAAAGAATTCCACATGTGGTATAATTAAGAAAATGTATACAAAGTGCTCCACCACTGGTACTATACCCCACTAAGATTATCCACTTTTTTTTTTGAAGTGAAATTTCTTTAGTGGCACCTATTCTGATGGGGCAAAATGGGAGAGATGGAGACGAAAATGAAACGGAAGTGACGTCACGGCTCCCCCTCCCCCCACACGCCTGCTGTGACATGCCGCTCCTAACGGGCGTCGCTCTTCCCACACGGCTGATCACATATGGCGCAGCTCCTAACGCCCGCCATTCTCCCCATACGTCCGCTGCAATGGAGCGCATGCGCATTGCTAATGGAGATGACTGCGGACTTATGCGCATGCGCAGAAGCGGCTGGCAGCGGTGCCTTTCCCACACATTTAATCGCCGCTGCCACTAACGCTCACCCACACCGGACGCCACGGCACGCAGACCCGGTGCCGGACCGCAGCCCGTTGAGATGCCGGACCGCAGTCCGTTGAGATGCCGGACCGCAGCCCATTGAGATGCCGGACCGCAGCCCATTGAGATGCCGGACCGCAGCCCGTTGAGATGCCGGACCGCAGCCCGTTGAGATGCCGGTACTAATCAGTGGGAGCGGGGAATGCCGCGCATGGGAGGAGCTTGTTTCCACACCGGTGACTGGAGGACCAGGCGCTTTGGTGGTGGGGTGGGAGGAGTCACGCGGCTGACGGAGTGAGACAGGGGGAGAGAGAGGTGCAGGCTGATGGGGAGGGGGAGGTACAGAGGTAGAAGACCAGACAGTACCTGACATAGAGAGCAGGTCAGTGAGTGCCGGGCCGAGCAGCCAGCAGAGGCCGTGGTACAGGTGATCTGCAGCGGGAGCCCCCCGCATGGTGTCAGAGCTGAGAGGCTGTGCTGGGGTCGGTGTTGGTCTGTGCGGTCTGTGCCCCTGTTCTGTACTGACACACAGCGCTCTGTGCACCTCACCCAGCAGCAGAGCCTGCCGCCTCACTGCTATTGGCTGAGATCTGCTCGGGAGCACATGTCAGACACCTGTCATTGATCTGCAGCCTGCAACATGGACATGGACACACACACACACACACACACACACACACACACACACACACACACACACTGACTGACACACACACACTGACTCACACACACACACACTGACACACTGAATGACACACACACTGACTGACACACACACACACACTGACTGACACACACACACACACACACACTGACTGACACACACACACACACACACACACACACACACACACACTGACTGACTGACTGAAACACACACACACACACTGACTGACACACACACACTGACACACTGACAGACACACACGGACACACACACACACTGACTGACTGACTGACACACACACACACTGACTGACACACACACACTGACACACTGACAGACACACACTGACTGACACACACACACAAAGACACTGACAGACGCACACACACTGACTGACGCATGCACACACACACACTGACTGACGCACACGCACACACACACTGACGCACACACACACTGACATAGCCAAGGCATGGAAACAGGAACAACAACCAGCCCTAGATGCAGTAAAAGCGAGACTCTGGAGGGTTTGTCTCATGGAAAAACTGACAGGGATACAAAATGACACAGTGCAGAAATTCCTAAGTGTGGGAACCATGGCAAAACTATATAGGGGATAGATATCTTACTAGGGGGACTCGCCAAATGTGAAGAGCAACAAAGTAGAAAAGCCATAAAGACCCACAAATTAAAAGTATTAGTATGGAAGTAACCTCGGTAACATGCGGCAGACCCGGAAAGGTATTCTGTATTCCACCAAACGTTGAATATACAATACATTACATAACTTCCAAAACGTGGAAAATACTATAAATGCAATGACATTTTTTATTTTGTTCTTTGCTCCTCTTTTTGTCCTTTATCAGTTGAGAGAGTATAGCTTGTCGGTTTTTGTATTGTACCAAAGTGCTGCTATTTAAGTTTACGCTAATATAAAGGCAAAGAGTAACATGCTACCCTTTTATTTTCTATACCCCTCCCCGCCTTTTTATATACTAGATATAAAAACACTATCCCAGTCAATAACATCGAAATAAGTTTTAGAAACAATAAAAGGACAAAAAATTCCAAGGCCCCAATTGAAAATATTTAAAGACGCTAAATGAAACTACTGATACATATATATTCAGCAGCTAGGTGTGAAATAGCCAAGGCATGGAAACAGGAACATCAACCAGCCCTAGATGCAGTAAAAGCGAGACTCTGGAGGGTTTGTCTCATGGAAAAACTGACAGGGATACAAAATGACACAGTGCAGAAATTCCTAAGTGTGGGAACCATGGCAAAACTATATAGGGGATAGATATCTTACTAGGGGGACTCGCCAACTGTGAAGAGCAACCAAGTAGAAAAGCCATAAAGACCCACAAATTAAAGGTATTAGTATGGAAGTAACCTCGATGACGTGGTGTGAATCTGAACATAGCGTTGTGGCAGACCCGGACAAGTATTCTGTATTCCACCAAATGATTGAATATACTACTGTATATATTACATAACTCCCAAAACTTGGAAAATACTTTAAATGCAATTAAGGTTTTTCTTTTTTTCTTTACTCCTCTATTTGTCCCTTGTCATTTGAGACAGTATAGCTTGTCGGTTTTTGTATTGTACTAAAGTGCTGCTATTTGAGTTAACGCTAATATAAAGGTATTACACGTATGTTAACAAATGTCCGTAAATGAAGAGTAACATGCTACCCTTTTATTTTCTGTACCCCTCCCCACTTTATTTCATAAAAATTCAAATAAAGAATAAGTTAAAAAAAAAACACAAAAAAACCCACTAGTAACATGGGCTAGAGTGATGTTCCAGTTGGTTCTGATCTGTAGCTCCGTCATGGGTAGCTTTGGAAATTTAGCATTAGTCCCAAATACAATAGCACACTTTTTTTTTTGGAAAATCTAGTATTCCCAAGTCTTGTAAATTTAGATTTAAGTACGTGTCCAAAGTCAGTGACACTAGGGCTGTGTGCTATAAAATATTGTCATCCGCATATACATGAGCATCGAAGCTCCCTTACAATCTGTAGATAGATCATTAATGAAGACTGAAAAGAGTATGGGCCCCAGAACAGACCCTTGCAGGATCCCACAGGTGACATTAGGGGGGTTGGAGGTTAGACGCCGAAATAGACACATATTGGGATCTACCTGATAGGTAGGAGTGAAACCAGTTTAAAGCGTGTTCCCCTTGTTGCCAATTGCAAAGCCAGTACAACCAACCTCACACTGATGAGACCCAAAAGGTCTAAACAGCTGTCTGTGAGTGGTTTGACTGGCTTTGCATCTAATCCCATGCAGTGTTTAAAAGCTGTGTGAACAGTAGAGCATTTGCTTACAAGGTTTCTATGTAACAATGTATTTCAGGTAAAAATGTGACATTGTGTGCTCATTTACATGTCATTTCCCAGAATCCCTTGCTGCAGTGGAAGCACTGTATGCTAGGTGATAATGGTGAAAGGCAGGGTTGCAGCCCTGTCCAGGACATGTGAATGTGCTCACAAGTGATATTCTTTATTGACTATATGCTAACAGTGGTTTCACCCACCATAATTAAAAATGTGTGTATATATAACACACACACACACACACACACACACACACACACACACACACACACACACACACACACACACACACACACACACACACACACATATATTTCTGTGGAGCAAAATGTTTTACATATTATACATGATGCACAGAGCTAACCCCACAAAAGTTCATACATGGGGCATAGAAAGGTAAACCTGGCATTATACCATTTTATTTATTACTTTAATTTTTCCTGTCTGTATTGTACATGTAGTTCATCTATTAATTTGTTTTCATAGTCACAGTTATTTTTCCCATATATGCTTTTATTATTTAGCTGGGAGTGCATGGTAGGCGCTATGAAAAAAAGTTAAACAATAGAGGCCACAAGCAAATATTTGGCTCTGAAAGTTTCAGCCGATATGGTTTCTTGTTCTTTTTATTTCTTTTTTTTTACACATTCGACTGCAGAATAAAAGGATCAGATAGATGGTGGTCGCAAAGATTTCTCCCTGTTTCTATGCAACACTTATTCAGTGGTTGATGCAAATAGGATATTGGTAATGGTAGCCAAGTGGTATAAAATAATGCAGGCAAAGGCACTGGAGGATCAGTCTACCTAATGAAGGGCCCACTTCACATGTCACTATCACGGATCTTCATGCACTTGTTTTTTAAGTAGTCCTTGTACCCACTGATAATATACTTGATTAATGTGTCCTACTTTCAGCTTCCATTATTACATCTCCAACAATAATCTGAATTTCTTTTATGCCTCATGGAAATTAGTTATGTTTAAAGCATTCTTCAGCACAGAATCCATAACTGTGTAACCACCTCAATCTACTATTGGTACTCACAGATTTTCACTTCTCCATTATACAGTTGTCAAGAACATTACTATCCACTCAGTCTCAGAAGTATGTAGCCTAGGGGAATCATTCGACTTCTCCCTCTCCTTTTCCCTGCATATAAATGCTGTTACTTGCCCTTTCTTACTTTACATTGCAAAAACACAAATTCATACCCTTGTTCTCTCCCTCGTTGACTACTGCAACATTCTTTTATCCTGATTTATAACAGGAGCACCAAACAATTGCCAGCTCAGGTAAGAATGTATAATTATACATGATCACATGGTTTACATATAAAAATAAGAAAAAAAAAGGGGGAAAGTAGTATTGCTGTTAAAATGTAACATCTTTACCCTAAATTGGTTTGTATTTTTATGAGTAATAGTTCTTCAGTTAATGTTACGCAATTTTACATCCATACCCAAAACCAAATCTGATGAATACATTTTAAGATAAATCTAAATATTATTTGTGCGATCTTCGCTGTGGAAATGATCATTTTGCACAAAACTTCCCAAATACAAAAGAAGCACCAACAGTACGGGTCTATATACAATTTTAAATGAATACCTGACTTTTCAATGTATATATATTTTCACTTTCTATGTTTTCATTAACATTTCTGTGGCTCAAAATATTATTCCTCCTGTATAAAATATATACACACACAGCCCCTGTAAGCTCAAAACCAAAATCCACCACATCATTCATTCACAAATATATATAATCTGTTTATCACGTACAGTAGTGTTAGGACACTAATACAAATATATTCGGGGACAATACAAGGAGCTTTCAAAAGAACTATTCATCCCATGGGCAGTACTAAGGACTCGGGCCATCCCTTAAGGTTGTAGGAAAGGAAATTTCACCAGCAACAAAGGAAAGGTTTTTTTACAGTAAGGGCAGTTAAAATGTGGAATTCCTTACCCATGGAGACTGTGATGGCAGATAGGGGGGGAGGTGGAGGGGAGGTGAAAGAGGTGGGGGGTGGAGGGGAGGTGAAGGGGGAGGGTGTGGGGGAGGTGAAGGGGGGGTGGAGGGGAGGTGACGGGGGGGGGTGGAGGGGGGTTGGAGGGGGTGGGGTGGAGGAGAGGTGAAGGGGAGGTGGAGGGGGGTGAAGGGGGGGTGGAGGGGAGGTGGAGGGGGGTGAAAGGGAGGTGAAGGGGGGGGTGGAGGGGAGGTGAAGGGGGGGTGGAGGGAGGTGAGGGGTAGGTGAGGGGAGGTGAAGGCCGCTCACTCACCCGTCCGGCCGCTCACTCACCCGTCCGGCAGCTCCCTCACCCGTCCGGCAGCTCCCTCAGCCGTCCGGCAGCTCCCACGTGGATCTGAGGCGGGAGGCAGCTTGTTGTGGCCGCTCCCTCGCTGTGTCCCGGGCGCTCGCTCCCCCGCTGACTGTAGCGGCGCCGGGGGGGGGGGAGGAGGTGAAGGGAGGTGAAGGGGGGTGAGGGTGGGTGAGGTGAAGGGAGGTGAGGGTTGGGTGAAGGGGGGTGAGGGGAGGTGAAGGCCGCTCACTCACTCACCCGTCCGGAAGCTCCCACGTGGATCTGAGGCGGGAGGCAGCTTGTTGTGGCCACTCCCCCGCTGACTGTAGCGGCGCCGGTGGGGGTGGGGGGGGCTCGAAAGCGCGGGAAAAGGAGACACGGGGAGAGGAGGAGGTGCGCGCGGGTGTGGAGGCTGATGTTCGGGGAGGAAGAGGCGGAGGCTCCGGCGGGTATGTGAGCCCCACCCCCCGGGTTATACATGCTGCTAATGTACACCCCCCCCCCCTACTGTGTGTGTGTGTGTCCCTGTGAGAGGTGTGCGGGGGCGGCCCAAGGGACCAATGAGATTTCCCCTAGGGACACCGGACATCCAGGCATACAGTGCTTTCAATTATATAGTATAAGATATAATTTGTCAAGTTGGATGTAGCACTAGGCCTTTTTGTATGTATGTAAGTACCGTATGTATATTTTTGTTGCAAAGCAGGCTTTGTTTTTTTAATTCCTCTGGAGAGAGTGTGTGTGTGTGTGTGTGTGTGTGTGTGTGTGTGTGTGTGTGTGTGTGTGTGTGTGTGTGTGTATATATATATATGATAATGGGGAAAGGCGGGGTTGCAGACCTGCCTAAGACATGCAGATGAGCATACAGTTGTATTTGTATATATATATATATGTAGAGGTATCAGTACCGTGTTAGCCGAGCTTCAATAATCAAAAAATAAATAGATGATACCGTTCTGTGGCTAACGAAATGCTTTTATTTGTGCGAGCTTTCGAGATACACTGATCTCTTCTTCCGGCGATGTTACAATGAATGAAGCAAGGATAACTTAAAAACAGTGTCTCTTGGAATGTTATCTGTGCTGTTCCTTCCCCCGTGTGGATGTGTTTTATGGCTAGAGGTGTCAAAGGGTAACTGAAAGCAAGTGATATTCACACTGATACACATACACACTCTTTCTTCACTTGCTTTCAGTTACCCTTTGACACCTCTAGCCATAAAACACATCCACACGGGGGAAGGAACAGCACAGATAACATTCCAAGAGACACTGTTTTTAAGTTATCCTTGCTTCATTCATTGTAACATCGCCGGAAGAAGAGATCAGTGTATCTCGAAAGCTCGCACAAATAAAAGCATTTCGTTAGCCACAGAACGGTATCATCTATTTATTTTTTGATTATATATATATATATAGATATATATATATATCTATATATATATATATAATCTCCAGAGGAATTAAAAAAACAAAGCCTGCTTTGCAACAAAAATATACATACGGTACTTACATACATACAAAAAGGCCTAGTGCTACATCCAACTTGACAAATTATATAGCTAAATAATTATCTGTTTATGTATATATATGTTTATGTGTATATATATATATATATATATATATATATATATATATATATATACACATATATACACACACATAGACAGACAGGCAGACAGACAGACAGACATATTTATATATAGGAGGAATAAAAAAAAAACAAAGCCTGCTTTGCAACAAAAACCCAAAATGAACTGTACTGTTTAATATAGTTGTAGCCATGCCTGGTGTGGTTACCAGTCTGCCCTCGCTGACACGCAAGTCCTGGTAGGAGCAGGCAGTGCCAGTATCAATTATTGGCTTTTCCCCACACAGCCCACTTCCCTTGAGTGACAGGGGAGGAGGTGGGACTAGGTCTGTGTTCTGCCCAATCCTGGGTTCAGACCTAGTACCTTCCCCCTTCTGTACTTAAGGGAGTTGCAACTCCAAATTCAGTAGTGTCTCTACCGTTGAGAGAAACAAGGTATCACGCAGGCTGCTGTGCACTGGCAGGCCCTGGTCCTCTTCCCTAAGTGGGAGACTGAGTGATTACCTTTTCCCCTGGTTCTGCTAGAGGGCCATGGAAGAGCAGGGACTGCTGCAGGAGCCCTTGACCATAGTGAAGGTCCTGGTTCAATCTCATAGTTGGAGACCAGACCAGTGACTGTATTGGGCCAGGACTGCCTTGATACTGTGTGTGTGCTGAAGACTAAAACCGGTTCCAGTTATCTGTACCTCCTGCCTGGTGTGTAATCTTTCTGGGGGGAGAGGAAACCGTTTCTACTGTGGGAGATTGCCTCCATACATCTGGAGCCTACAGCAGATGGAGGCGCTGTGTACCATGGAGTAAATGTCGGGTATATACCCCAGAAGCCTGTCGTGCAGTCCCCACAACCATCGGCGGACCACTCAGCATTCTGTGAGCCAACAGGTAGCATGCACCATACACCTGGTAACAGGGGAATCTCCCATTGGGTAGGGGAAACACCGTTACATAGTGTACAGTTATGAGCCCATTGGTTAAAATATTTAGAAAGGACTCCCAATTGGTTTCATTGTAAAATGCTTACCATTTCCTCAGAAGTGAGATGCATGAGTTGTTCTGCTATGGCGGCACTTTGTACAGGATCAGCAATGTATTCTCCTTGCTCATCACCATCAATAAGCTCTGCCCACATGGATCCTGCAACTCTCTTTATCAAAGTAATCTCCACACTATGGGAACACAAAATAAAAGCATATATTTATATATATATATTTATATATACAGTATATAACAAAAACAAGAAATAGTATTAGCGCCCACAGAAATGGCAAAGTTAGGAAAGTATTACAACCAACATATTGTAAGGATCCGCGCTGCGGGTATACCCACGTCCAGCACCTCCTTACCTTTTTCACAGGCCGTTCAGGCTCCCCGGCGGCATTGCCCGCTGCTGGCTGCTGTCCCCGCACCTCCAGGCCACGCGCGTCATCCCTACAGGCGCGCGGACCCAAGCCGCCATTAATTGGCGCCTGACTCCGCTGAAGCGGCGCGCGCTCCCTGCGTGTCTCCGCCCCTGCCCCGTCAGCTTTGCCTCCCAGGTTCCTCTTCCTTACCTGACCCTTCCCCTGTCCGTCCCTCTGCTCCTCCCCTTCTTCTGTCTACTCCCAAACCCTCCGGTACGCCTCTCCCATTCTCCGCCTCAGACGCAACGCACATACCTTACACGCCCCTTCCCCATCAGATTTGCCTATCAGGTCCTCCTTCCCTTTCTGTCCCTTCCCTTGTCCGTCCCTCCACTCCTCCCCTTACTCTGACCACTCCCCAAGCCTCTAGTAATTCTCCTCTATCTGGGTCTTACCTAGGTCACGCCTTTGTTCCTCCCCTCACTCCCATTGGTCCCAAACTTTCACACTCTGCTCTCCTATCAGGTCCTTCTCCGGGCCGCTCCTCCATCACTCCCCTTTCCCTGATTGGTCCCAGCCCCCTATATAATCCCCCTTCACCATTTCCTCTTTGCTCTGAGTACCTTGGTGCGGTCGCCTGGCCTCTCTTGTCTTTTCAGTGCTTGCTCCTGTCCCTGGAAATTCTGCTGACCTCCCTGGATTTGACCTTTTGCTTTGGACTCTACTACGCTGCTCTCTGGAACCCTTTGGACTTCGCTTTGGACTTTCTACGCTGCAGACTTCTACAACCCTTGGACACGGCACACGGACAATCTACTACGCTGCTCTCTCCACTCCACGACCCAGGCTTACAGACTATGCTGCCCTCTCCAACCCACGACCCTTGGCTTACGAACTTACCCTTCTATGCCGGAGCTGTCAAGTACGGTATCATTTACATTCTTGTTACCCGGACCACCTACGCTACTTCCACACTCCGGCCGTGCCCCCGTTTACTGTTAGGTGTGTGGTTTTTCTCCTTTCCACCTCAGTCCCGGGGTCTCGTCTGGTTTGTGGGCAGGCCGAGCGTTGCACATATATAAAGAGCATTAACCATGCATTAAAAAATAACAATAAAAAATTAAATATGAAAAATAAAAACAAAGATTTTATATGAAAAAATATACAATACAAGTGAATGTCCAATCCCAAGAACACTGTCCTTCAGAGTTTCTGCAGCCTGAAAAAGGGACCACCAAATCCCTCATGGATATCTAAGAGAAAAACAAAAAAACAACAGGCGCACTCATAGTGTAGTAGGTAGAAAAATTTACATGGGCCTGGTAAGTATAAAAATGCGCACTCACAAACGTGATAGGAACATAAGCAGATATGAGTAATACTCAATCGCCAACGGTGACACTATAGTAGCAGATCGGACGTCCTGGAACTCCACCATGTGCTGCTGGTCTCAGTAACGTGTCGCTTCTGTGTACCAAGTGCCAATTACTTCCTCACTCCTACTAGAATCTCGCGAGAGTTGTGACGTCAGCGGGAGCTCCTAGACAATCTCAGACTCCTCTCCGTTGCATATAAAATGATCCAAAACACCCTACGCGTTTCGTCCTTAAGACTTCGTCAGGGGTACTCTCTCTGGAGGTCTGGTTTGCTACTATCCTGTCACCGTTGGCGATTGAGTATTACTCATATCTGCTTATGTTCCTGTCACGTTTGTGAGTGCGCATTTTTATACTTACCAGTCCCATATAAACTTTTTTACCTACTACACTATGAGTGCGCCTGTTGTTTTCTTGTTTTTTTCATATATAAAAAATAAATAAATGTGGTATTGTCTATCAAATGGTAATTATTAAACACACTACTTTCATAGAATTGAGTGAGCAACCTCTGTGGAAACCTTTAACCATCTTTGTTGTATCTTCTGTAAGCTGCAATGGAATTATTATTTCCAACTTTCACCTAATGGGTGCCATCCAATAAGACATTTGTATTAATTAAAGAAACGTGCACTTTTTTCATATTCATATCAACCATATTATTTATTCTAATATTGTATAAGATCTTCTGTTTTTGAGAACTATTCACCAATGTGAATTTTCTAAGTATTAGGACAACATGTGAAAATATGTTTACCACATACTGAAGCATTAAACAAATGTTAACAAGGTAGTAGGGTATTGCAGTTATGCAAAGCCACTTAATTGCAATACTAAAATCTGTTGCAAAGAGGGCCTGTCCTGCAATTACTCAGTAAAACAAATTGCCATCTTTTTCCTTCACTTATATACTGTAAAAATGTAGGCAGTAATATTTTAAAATATTTTCCTAATCAGGGCGCAAGTGACCGACATACAATAAACTCCTGATAGAAGTACAGCTTAACCCCGTTATAGTGCGGTCCTCGGGGGCCACCCGCGACCATCGCGTTATAAACGGGGTCGCAAGAAAAAAATGGCCGCCAAAAAAAAATATATATATTTTTTTTTGTGGTACCGTGTCCGCCGGAGGGGGAAAGCTGAGAACTCTCCTAGCGTTCCCAGACCCGGTGGGGCAGCGGCAACAGCACACCACACTTACCCGGCATCTGGCAGCTCTTCTCCCTGTCTCTGCTTCCTGCTTCTACTTCCGTCTTGCGAGAGCAAGCTCCCTTAAAGAGACAGTGTGTCTGTGTGTGTGTGTATGTCAGTGTGTGTGCAGTGTGTGTGTGCAGTGTGTCGTGAGTGTGTGCAGTTTGCTGTGTGTGCAGTGTGCTGTGAGTGTGTGCAGTGTGCAGTGAGTGTGCTATGAGTGTATGCAGTGTGCTGTGCAGTGTGCTGTGTGTGTGTGCAGTGTGCTGTGAGTGTGTGCAGTGTGCTGTGAGTGTGTGCAGTGTACTGTGAGTGTGTGCAGTGAGTGTGTGCAGTGTGCTGTGAGTGTGTGCAGTGTGCTGTGAGTGTGTGCAGTGTGCTGTGAGTGTGTGCAGCGTGCTGTGCTGTGAGTGTGTGCAGTGTGCTGTGAATGTATGCACTGTGCAGTGAGTGTGTAGTGTGTGTACTGTGTACTGTGTGTGCAAAAAAAAACAATTTTTTTTTAAATTCGGGGTCCACGCTCAAACCGCGTTATAGGCGGATCCGCGTTATAGCGGATCGTGCTATAACAGGGTTGAGCTGTATTTAGGCTGCCATGAGTTTATATCCTGAAATGCTTTGGAGGACTGTGTCCCATCTTACAGGTTTACATTGTTAGATAAGGGACAAAGGCCAATATTGAGATGTCCCACGAAAGAGAGAAGCATGAATTACACAATTCAGAAGGGGCGCTGAAGAGAACAATATACAGGATTGGACTTGTGCAGGGGCTTCTGTCATGTTGCAAAATAAACAGTAATCCATTTCGTGTTTGGACTGGGGGACGATGCGGTGTTATTTGGCAGGCAACAGTTATGTGGTGTCCCTCCAAAAATGAGTAGGCTAAATATTTAATCACACACATTAAGGGGGTCACTGAGCCATTTGTTTGGTGACATGTTTGTGGGAAATTTGGGAAGGACTGCTCCTTTTTTTGGTTGCAATCGCCTTGTATGATAATGTTAAGCAACAGATTTGTGTAATTATAATTTTAAATGATCGCATTTTCCAACAACATCAATAGAAGTACTGGTCATGGGCACGTGCCAGTTCTTGAGGAACACAAGGGAAACAGAATATAAAATGCCAGTCAGTCACATACGTTTGATACGTTGACAATTGCATACAAACTGTCACATTATTATTTTGCATGTATTTGTTTTCCACATAAATACCTTTTAAAAGACCCTGAGATCTGTCACATAGCCGGGAGGTGAATCCTTCTTCTCACAACTCGGGGAGATTCTTTTACGAATGTATTTGATGTTGCATGCATAATGGCACATTAAAACTGCATTGTTTAATTGCTATGTTGGCAGCATAGAAGCAGCCCTTGAAATCATTAGTCCGGTCACATGCACAGGTGGAACGTGTGAATCCACCCATAATCAGAATACTGCTGTATAGTACCTTGCTAATTAGGCTGCTGTTGAAATATCTGAAGCACAACGGCTATCGCTTACTTCAGAAACGATCACATCAGTTTTGAATCCTTTACAAAACTTACTTACAAATGTGTTTGCTGTAGACTGATAAATTGGACCTTCTCATAATGGTGTCAATATCTATATTTGGGAAGCCATCAATCCGATCCCTTTGCATGCAAAGGCAGTACATTTCACTGTAATTTAAAGCAGCAAGCTCCGCTAGTGAGTATTTTTCTACTCTTAAAGCAGCAATCCAAGCGTAGTTTTTTCTTCTTTTTTTACATAGCATTGAAGCAGTGATCTCTAGAGCTGACCACATTAAATTTCAGCTCTGGTGACCCCCTCCTCCCCGAGATACTTACCTCCGTAGCTGGTATCTCAGCGTGGTTTAAAGGTCCTGGTCACGCAGGCCAATAGGAAGCTGCACCAGATGATGTCCCGGCTTCCTATTGGACTGAGGGACGTGGAAGCTTTGAACAAAGCCATTATGAGAACCCCAGCTAGCCCAGCCAAAGCTGATACCGGCACCCCCCATGGAGTTAAGTATCTCGGGATGCAGGGGGTCCCCGGAGCTGAAATTAATGGGGTTTAACTCTGGGGACCCCCTGCTTAAATAGTGTAAAAAAGAAAACACAATTAAAAAATGGTCCACTTGGATTGCTGCTTTAATCCTCTCACTAACAAGGAGAGTTGTCAACTGTGTGACCAGGGGATTTTTCACATTTTTGTAATACAAATTTCAAACCATGATTTCTGTCATATGGTTTGCTAGAGTGCACCACAATACTATCATTTAAAACAGGTGCTAGTCCCATGTACACAAATGTACTTACAGTAGTATGCAAGAAAACAGGAATATTTTTATACTTTGCAATGCAGTATGTAATATGGATAACTTCATTTCGTCTGGAGGAGCCATATTACGCACCACATAAGCCACATATTACACACCAAATAAGCCATAATTGTCAACTTTAAAAAATATATAACTTTTACTACTTGTATTTTTATTAGATAATGTTTTTTCATTAGAGAAAAGAGTACCGTTTCCCATAGTAGCATTACACAGATTTTGATGCACTGCTATTTTCTCATGTAATTACAGTAACTAAATACTGATGCATCCAGAAACAGGTTTTATATTCTGAAAGTACACAATCCAATGAATGCTGGGATGTGTCACTTTGAACTGTCCTTCTCTGGCATCTCCCTCCTGTTCACTCCCTCTTTCTTTTGGGGTCCCACAAGGCTCTGTCCTTTCCACTGTTGTCACTCGACACCTTTTCTTTAGGTGAACTAATATAATTTTTTGGCTTTCAGTATTATCTCTATGCCAATGACAGCCCAATGTATCTCTCCTCTCGAACTCTTCTCTCTTTTATCCAGTGACCAACTGTCTCTCTGTAGTCTCTTCCAGTGTCCCCTTGTTACCTCAAGCTTAACATGTCCAACACAGAACATATACATGTCCCCCTTACACTGCCACCCCTATACCCAAACTCTCGCTTACTGTAAATAATACCAAAATCTCATCAACACCCCAAGCCTGCTATCTATGGGTCATCTTTGACCTCTCTTTCATTCCTCACATTAAGTCCCTCACAAAGTCCTGCCATATCCATCTCCAAAAAATGGCCAGCATACGCCCTTTTCTCACTCCTGATGCAACTAAAATCCTAATTCACTCATCTGGTCGCGCCTTGACTACTGCAACATTCTACTAGTTGGCATTCGCCTTATCTGCCTATCTCAACTCCAGTCCATCCAAAATGTCCCATCGGATATACACAGACTCATCTACGTCACTCACCGCTCCACTTCTGTTACAACAGCTGGGAGACTTTCATACAGAACAACCCAAAACTGTACAACAGTGTAGTGAAGCTGTAATAACCCAAAATACAGGTTTATGACTTATTAACTTGCATAGCAGTTAGTGCTACATCAGGTGCGTTAACCTTCGTGAATCTCCCCCTTAAAGGGCTTGTGCCTATAAAAATGTCCTGGCTGTAAATATGTGACAAAACAATGCACTACATGTATCAAAGAAAGGTGTCCTACTGCTTTCCATGAGATTGTTTTCATTGATAAGTAGTTGTGCCACGTATGTTTTGCAGCTGGGAGACTTGCATCTAGGACCACCCAAAACTGCGCAACAGTGCAGTGAAAGATCACATTAAAAAGACCACATCCAGTAACATGAAATTCGCAAAAACAAAGGAACTCAAACATTACTATTGTGTCAATGGAATGTGAGCTTGATGTCCATATTAACTATGAAAGCGCTTCATACAATAATAACTTTGTATGATTGAGGTCTGCAATACCAAAGGGCTTTCAGTGTGTTGATCCCCTTAATAAATTAACCATTTCTATTCGTAGCTATAAAAATCACTGCTATTATTTATGTTCATGTTAAAACACGATTCTTATGCTCTACTTTTCACTGTTACGGTTGCCACCTATGCTTAATTGCTACCAGAAAGAACCACTTTAATCATATTCTTTGTTTTAATTAAGTGAAAAAACAAATTGGGAAGGTTAACACTTGAATTGCATTCCAAGGTAACAAGTTAAATGGACAGGGACAAACACAAATCAGTTCAACTGTACGCTTAAAAAAAATCGTTTCAGGTAAAAAATGCGCTGCATACTCTTTCCTTTCCCTCATACCTTTATGGGTCTAACTAGTGATTAAAAACTGGTGGTAACCTATGTAGTGGTGTTTCCCCCACCCTATGGGAGATTCCGCAGCTACCAGGTGTATAGAGCTGCTGCATACCTGTGGCTAACAGAAGATTTGAGATCCCGCTGATGATGTTGGGGAAAAAGGACAGGCTTTAAGGTGATATCGGGTTCCCCTTCATTCGTTGGTCAGCGCCTGCATCTGCCGCAGGCTCCAGGAGAGCTGGACACAGTCCCTGCGGAAGAACTCTATCATACTCCCCCTGACAGACTGCAAGCCCAGGCAGATGTATATTTGACAACAGGAACATCTTTATTCCTCTCCATTGTAGAGGAGAGCAGACAGTCTGCAACCGCATACAGTAACACTGGTCTCCAGCCTCAGGATGGTCCCAGGACTGAACCGCCAGTGATGGGCCCCAGAGGTCGGTCCTAACTCTTCCCCTACTCCCTGATGGAGCAGGGGGTATGGTTCTCACTCCCACTCCCCTAAGGGAGGGAATAGAATGTGACAGAGCCCTGCACACCTCTCTCGTGAGACCAGTCTCTCTCAAAGGGGAGAGACAATGAACTCAATTTAGGAAGTGCAACCCCTTAAGTCCATGGGGGAGGGTTCAAGGTCTGAGCTCAGGATTGGGCAGAACACAGGCCTTGTCCCGCCTTATACGAGGACTTGCATGTTTGTCAGGGCAGATTAGTAGTCAAAACCAGATATGGCTACACTTATAAAGCAGAAATGACCCTGATAAAAAGGGACATAGGTTACAGAGAAAGTTGCCTTATAATAATTTTAGGTGGCACCAGGATCCACCACCGTCAGGAACCACACGGATTACGTTTCCTAAATGGGTCTGCCTTTAACTTCTGTCTATTTCTGTATTAAATGTTGATGCATTTCCTGTTTCTGAACAATGCATGAATGATGGTGTGCAATAAAGTTGTTTTTTTTAAATCAATCTTTTTTTATTGGTAACATTCATATACAGGTATACATACAGTAATGTCATGGGCACATGACATTTTATCAAAGTACAACCAGGTGTTAACCAATAAAGTTTTCCGTTTTCCATAAAGGGAAAGAGGGGGAGAAGGGGGAGGGGGGGGAGGAAAATGAACAGGGGAAAGGGGTAGTTGGGGGGGGGGGGGGGGATGGAGGGGGCAGGGGTTGCCCGGAGGCCTCCGGTTCCCACCCTCGTCTGTCTGGGCACTCTCAGGGTCCGAGGGGGCTCAGACTCCCTAGCTTTACCGCTCTAGCCAGGGGTCCCAGGTGTTCCAGAACTGTGGCATCTTTTTGGAGCATGGCTGTGAGCTTCTCCATGGACATTACCTCATCTATCCTTCTAGTTACCGTGTTTCTCGACGGGGCGTTGACCTGTTTCCAGGCCACCGTGACCGAACATCTGGCCGCTGTCAACATGGCCCTGATCAGTCTGGATAGTGGCGGGGGAAGGTCATCAATAGGTTTGCTCAGCACAAAGGTCAGGGGATCCAAGGGAAGAAGGAGCCCCGAGGTCTCCCGGATAAGCGTCTGGATCATGGTCCAGTACCTCTGAATCTCTGGACATGACCACCAAATGTGGGCCATGTCCCCCTTTTGACCACATCCCCTCCAGCACACATCAGGCGTGCCGGGGTAGATCTGGCTCAGCCTAGCCGGGGTCAGGTACCACTGGATTAATTTTTTTTAGATGTTTTCTTTTGTTGTTGTGCAAATTGATGTTTTAGCAGCCTGCTCCCAGACATCCTCCCAGTCTTCTAGATCTATTGGTAGGCCAAGGTCCTCGGACCATTTTTGCATATAACAGTGAGACGGTGGGTCGGATGACGACTCCATCCCCTTACATATCTCAGAAATTAGGCCCCTCCGGTAGATGCTTTTAATACATATAGATTGAAACCTAGTTAGTGTGGGGAATTTGGAGTTTTGAGAAAGCGATAGGAGGAAGTGCCTGATCTGAAGGAACTTAAACAGATGTAGGTCTTGGGTCTGATATTTGTCCTTCAGTCCCTGAAAGGATAGGACCTCTCCCTTCTGCAGCAGATCGGCAACCATCCTAATACCAAGACCCTGAAACTGGTCAAATTGTCTTTGAGAATAGCCAGGTGGGAAGTTAGGGTTTCCAAAGATAGGGGTGAGCTGGGAGTGGGAAGCTAACAGAACGTACTTCCCTTTGCTTTTAAGCCAAGCGTCACACGTGCATCTCATTGCTCCGAGGTCGAACCTCTGTGGTCCTGCATTCCTTTCCTCCCGAGGACCATAATGACACCTGAAGAGGGAAGGGGCGAGCGTAGTGCGACTCTATTGCGAGCCAACAGGCCGAGGCCGGGTCGCAATTCCAAAACTACAGCCTGCTTCAATTGCGCCGCGAGGTAGTATCTGACCATATCAGGAACCCCCACCCCCCTCTCGCTTTTGAGGAGAGCATCACTGATCTAGGGACCCTAGGTCTCCTGTCGTTCCAGATAAATTGGAGCAGGAGGGATTGGATACTCTTCAGGGCCGCCTGTGGAACCGCTATGGGGAGGGTTTGGAAATTATACAGTAATCTTGGGAGAACGTTCATTTTTACAGAGATTATTCTTCCAAACCAGGAAATTTGATGCTTTTTCCAAGCTTCTATGTCTTTTTTGATCTGGTCAAATAATGGGGGATAGTTATACTGGTAGAGGGAACTATAGGAGTTTGAAATTTGAACCCCACGATATTTGATATAGGTGGAACTCTACTTATAGTTATATTGTATGAGTTTCCACGTTGGGTCTGGGAGGGATATGTTTAGGGCTTCTGACTTATCCATGTTAACTTTATAGTCAGAAACTGATCCAAATTGACTCAGTAGCCTTTGAAGTTTAGGAAGGGAGATATGGGGGTCGGCGAGGGTCAGAATCACATCATCATCGAATAGAGAGAATTTGTATTCTTTTTCAGCAATTTGAATCCCCTTGATACTTTTTTCTTCTCTAATTTTTGCCGCCAGCGGTTCAATTGTTAAGGCGAATAGTAGTGGGGAGAGTGGGCAACCCTGTCTAGTCCCATTCCTGATAGTTATTGGATCTGAGAAGCCGCCTGAGAGTTTAACATACGCTGTTGGATTTTGGTAGAGGGCCCTAATCCCCTCCAGGAAGGGACCACAGAAGCCAAACCTCAGCATTGTTTGGTCTAGGAAGGACCACTTTATTCTGTCGAACGCTTTTTCTGCGTCGAGGCTCAGAATCATTGCTTTGGTTCCAGTGAGATGCACGTGGTCAATTATATCCACAATTTTGCTGGTGTTGTCGGAGGTCTGTCTTCCAGACACAAAACCTACTTGATCTACATGCATGAGTCGTGGAGAATTGGGTTGAGCCTATTTGCCAAGATCGAGATCGGTATTTAGTAGGGAGATTGGCCTATAATTACCACACATGAGCGGGTCTCTACCCTCCTTGTGGATTGTAGCTAAATTTGCCGCGGTAATTTTGGAGGGGATCGGCTCTCCTTGAAGAAAGGAGTTGTACATGTCTAGTAGATAGGGGGATAGGGTCGGCATGAACATCTTATAGTAGGTGTTCGAAAAAACGTCCGGGCCCGGTGTTTTGGCTAATTTGAGCGAGCCGATGGCTCTGGATAATTCCTCCAGAGAATTTTTTTTGTTCAAATTTTCCACCTACTCCGGTGACAGGGAGGGGAGGTTACACTGCTCCAGGTATTGCATTATTGTTTCGAGACTAACCGGGTCTCGGTCTGGGGAGTGTAGGTTAAACAAATCAGAGTAAAAATTTGCAAATTCCTGAGCTCTCTCTTTTTCTATATACAAGACCTGTCCTTTTTTAGTGCGTATTCGGGTTATCTGGGATTTAACTCGTATGCCTCTGAGTTTTGTGGCCAGGAGCCTGTCCGCTTTGTTGCCCCTGTCATAATATTTTTGTTTGGACCACCTCAGTGCTCTCTCCACCTCTTCAAGCTGTATTTGTATAAGGGCTGATCTGGTTTGGATTAGTTGTTTTAGCGTTTTTTTGGACCCCATAATTTTATGCTGCTGTTCCAGCTGAGAAATCTTATCTGTGAGGTCTTTTTGGAGCTTGAGTTTCGTTTTCTTTTTATAGGAGGCAATTGAGATCAGGTCACCTCTGATAGAGGCCTTGTGGGCTTCCCACAGCATAGCTGGAGCTGAGACGGAACCGCGTTAATTTGGAAAAATATTGATAATTTTTGCCGTATTACAAGCTCTGTTTCGGGACAGTTAAGTAGGGAATCGTTCAGCTTCCATTTGTACTGGCTGTTCTTAACGAAGGGCAGAGAGAGAGTGAGATCGACCGGTGCGTGGTCGGACCAGGTGATCGGACCTATATTTGACTGGGAGGTTGCCTGGAGGACGTTTCTAGTACCTAGAAAATAGTCGATCCTCGAGTAGGACTGATGAGGTGTAGAGAAAAAGGTGTAATCCCTTTGACCCTGGTGCTGAGCCCTCCATATATCCACTAGAGAGAACTCTTCCATAATGTCCCTAATTTTTTTGGCTTTCTTTTGGGATTGAGTGGCATGAGGAGTAAGCGTGGTTGGTAAGAGAGTGGGGATAAAGGTTGAAGACTTGTATTGAAAATATGAAGCAACCATATTAAAGTCCCCACCAATAATCAGGGAGTAGAGGGATTGCTGCTCTAACGACTCAAGAAGGTTTCTAAAAAAAGGGATTTGGTTTTCATTGGGGGCGTATACATTAACAAGCGTGATTGGTGTTCCCGATAGGGTGCCCTGGATTGTCAAGAACCGTTCATATGGGTCAGAGTGTGACTTAGTTAGGGTAAAGGGGGGCGAGAGGGAGGGAGGGGGGAGGGGGATAAAGGGAACATGGTGGGGAAAGTGGAGAGGGAGGGGGGGGAGAGGGAGGGACGGGGGGAGAGGGAGGTAGGGGGGAGAGGGATGGGGATAAGGGGAACATGGTGGGGGGAGAGGGAGGGGGGGAGGGGGATAAAGGGAACATGGTGGGGGAAAGTGGAGAGAGAAGGGCTGAAAGTATACGACCTTCCCTCTGAGTTTCTTAATGCTGGGGGACATGGACGGGCAGTCTGTGTTGTTGGGGAGAGACTGGAGTATGGGGCATCGTCTGGGAAATTCTACGCAGATACGACCTCATTCCCGCTCTCCTTTCCTCCAGCGTACGTGTAAAGTGTTCTCCAGCTTGTGGGGAGCAGCGTAGAGGCATCCCTGGGAACCTCTGGGGCTCCGCAAGTGGCTTCCCTCATTCTTCAGAGACTCGGAGGCGGGGAGTCAGCTGATGTGCTCCGAAAAGGAGTCGCTCCGGGGACGGCTGCGAAGTGGGGGCATCTCAGAGGAGGGCCGGATTCCAGCAGGTAAGTGGAAGGGCTTCGTGTAATGTCGGGGAGGTGGGCTGGGGGGAGCAAGCTAGGTAGAAGCGCTGTTATGCGGGCAGGATAGGGAACCGGATGGGAGAGGTGTGCGGGAGCAGGGCAACTAGAGAATGGATAGGGGCGGCGGGGGCATGAAGGGGGGGAAGAGGAATGAGGGAGCAGAGTGGTATGGACTTCGGCTGCAGCACTGGGGGGGACGCGAGGTAATTAGTGGAGCCTCTGATTAGCTAGGCGCTCCGATGCTCTCGGGGTGTCTGTGGGTTCTTGTCTTGCTGTGGTGCGGGGGGGGGGTGGTCATCTCGCGGGGGGGATAGACCGAGGGCTTTTAGGAAATCTTGAGAGTCTTCAGGGTCTGAGATGGTAAAATATTGGCCGTTTCTGGGAACAATCAATTTGAAGGGATACTTAACTCGTCGGTCTCTGAGAAAGGTTGTGAGGGACTTCATGTCTCTTCTTTTGCCAATAGTGAACCTGGAGAGGTCGCTGAAGATTTGGATATTGTAGTCTTCTAATCGGATATCCCCCGCTCCTCTCCCGGCCGACATAATCCTCTCTTTCGTTGAGTAAGTGTGGAGTTTCACGATGACATCCCTGGGGCGATTCGGGTCCGGAAACTTGGGCCCCAGGGCCCTGTGCGCCCGGTCCATTTGGAGGTCGTGTTCTGAAAGGTCTGGCGCCAGATTCAGGAACACTTTTCGGAGGTAAGTTTGGAGGGTATCTGGGGGCACAGATTCGGGGATATTCCTGATGCGCAGGTTTTGTCGCCGGTCTCCATTTTCCTGGTCTTCCAGGGCGTTTTTTAAGTCCGTAATTTCATGTCCCAGTCTGGCCATCTCGTCCTCCGTATTTGATTGGGCTATCAGGGCTCCGTCCATTTTGGCCTCCAGGTCTTCTGTCCGTTTAGAGAGGGATCCTAGGTCAGTTCTTATCCCATCCAGGGCTGTCTCTAGGTCCTCTTGAAAGCCCTTCCTCATCCTGAGGAAGAGGGATTCAAAGAATTCTTTATTTAGCCCTGGTTGTGTCGGGTCAAATTGTCCCTGCAGTGCGCTCTCCGCAGCATGCTCAGGCTCCTCGTCGCCATCTCGGAGCTCGGCTCCAGCTGTCGTTGCGCGGGAGGAAAAATCTTTGTTACTGTGTTTTGGGCTTTTTTTTGTTGTTTGCCTGCCATTTCCTCAGCTTCAGGTGAAGTATTGGCAGCTTTATTGTTTTTTTTTGGAAGTGTGGGATGCTCGTTCTAATAGTTTTCTTCGGAGGGTGTCAGGAGCTCTTCCCCTAGTCAGCCATTCACAATGACGTCACAGGAAGTCTCGTGCAATAAAGTTTTTGAAAGGCCCACCAAAGCTTACTTATATGCTAAAATGATCTGGCTCCACCAATAAGCCCATAACAAGAGAGCACGTTTTTGCTCTATTAAACGGCTTTAGGAAAGCTTTCAAAAAGATCCCCTGGAGTGTATATATTAAGCCTAAAAAACTGTTTAAACTCAAAATACGCTCTGACATCATAATGTCCAATTATAGATTTTTGGTTCAATAAAAATGTGCATAGCTGTCTATTCTATAGCAACGGCTTAGTCGCTACAGGCAGAAAAAACTGAGCTATAGAACATCAAAAACAAGCATTAATAGAAAACTAAATTCTGGCTTTGCCATGTTAATATAAAGGAAATGGGATGTCATCAAAGAACATCAATTTATAAGCTCTCAGATGTCCTTAGAATTGAGAGGTTATAAATAAGTTGTGTACCTCACATATGCTGTGCTTTATAGAAGCAGATCTCATACAAAAAAAAAAAAGAGCACAAACAGGAGAGGGTTTAATGAGATAAAATAAAGACCATGAAGAATGTACAGCGTACTGAACTGCAAGGGGAAACGTGTGACACAAATTATACATTCCGATTGCATTTTATAGGTGGAATTAATAGGACCACTTTGAAATACTTAAAATTTAGCCGATCGTTTGACACGTGGAGAACAAAGGAAGCACAGAGGGACATATGAAAGGGGGCGGATCAAAGGCGTCAATTCCAGACAAAGGTAAAAAAAAATAGTTTCTCAGATGAATTTCGAGCCTCTTCATAAAGCAGATGGTAATAACTGGAATCCCAATTAAAGCAGGACTCCTACATTCTTCATGATTATCAGTATATGGGATGTGCTTAAAGCGGAATCTGCAGATGTGGTAAGCTTCATTTTTATAACAGAGATCTGAGAAATGAAACAGTGATCCTTTTTGCCAACTACTATACAGTATGCTTACATGTTTTCTTTTAGTACTTGTATTACAAAAGAGAGAAAATGTATCCAACTTACTGTAATATTATTTTCCTAGAACAATATGGCAGTGGGCATCCATAGGGTTAAGTCCATCCTTAGCTTGAGTAGGACAGGAAATTTAATTCTGCAGTTGGTACCATAAAAACACTCCTCCTATCTGCAGGTAGTACCATAAAAGTACTCCTCCTCCTAGCTGCAGGTACTACCATAAAAGTACTCCTCCTCCTAGCTGCAGGTACTACCATAAAAGTACTCCTCCTCCTACCTGCATGTAGTACCATAAAGGTACTCCTCCTCCTACCTGCAGGAAGTCTTTGGTATCTACCATAGCTGAAAAATACAACTGATATATATTAAATACAGGGCGGGTAACTATGTGCCCACTGCCACATGGTTCCAGGAAAAGAAAATCAAGGTAAGTTGGATACATTTTCTCTTTTCCTGTTCCCCATGACAGTGGGCACTGTATGAACATACCGAAGCAATACAATAAGGATGGCAATTATACATAACACTAATATCAGTTTCAACTAATTTATTTTGTTGCTACAGACTTAAGTACTTTGCGTCAGCTGAGGCCTGAATGGCCAGCCTATAGTATTTCATAAATGTGTGTTAAATGACCATACGGCTGCCTTGCAGATTTATACAGGTGATGCCCACGGTGTGGCCTGGCCCTTTTTGAACGAGCCTTTAGACTTAAAAGTGGATTTTCTCCTTTTTGTTCATATGTTTTCCTTACATAAGAAACAATCCATCGGGACATTGTTGCCTTGGACGATGCTTGCCCAGTCCTGGGTTTTTCCTGGGAGGATAAACAGCCTATCCGACTTTCTGATACCTTGCACCCGGTTGATATAGGTTTCCAAACCTCACCACATCGAGATTGTGCAATACTTCCTCTTTCCCGGTTTTGGGCAAACAAAAACCACTTTAGGTTAAAAAAAATGGTAAATTAGTTGCATGACTGCCTTAGGCTGCGTCCAAACTGGTTCTGACCTCGCGAGCAACATCGCTCGCGCCAAATCCAAACCAATGGAGGCCAATGCACGTGTATAGTGCTGCATGGCGAGGTGACCGATGCATGGAGAAACAAAACTGTTTGTCTTTGCCGCGTGTCGGCAGGGTAACGCCAGCGGTTCGCCCAATTAGGACGAACTAGCTCAGTGACGTCATGGCCCCGAAGCACCCTTGTCGCCTCTGCTTGCAGGACAGAAATCTCTCCTGCTGCAGGTGACCGTGACGCCACGCGAACAGTTGCGTGTGCGCACGCTTTCACTATGGCCGAGGCCTTATCCTGGTGAATAATAAGGAATGGTTCTTTGCAAGATAGAGCATGTAGCGTTCCCACTCTCCTTGCTGACGGTATGGCTATGAGGAACGCTATCTTCCATGTCAATAGTGTCAAAGATATTTGATGTACAGGTTCAAAAGATGCACTGTTAGAGCATCCAGAACCAGAGAGAGGTCCCATTATGGAACTGTACTCCTGATTTGTGGTCTTAATCTTTTGACTGCTTGGAAGAAATGAATGATGATTCTCAGCTGCTAGATTTTTCCAGTAGCGCTGATAATGCAAATACTTGCACTTTAATGAACTCAGACCGAGTCCTCTGTCAAATCCTTCTTGTACAAACTGTACCAATGTCACAGAGGTTGGTCAGAAAAAAAAGCCAAAGAGTGTCTATTAGATGGGCAAACCATGGTCTTTTTGGCCTATATGGCACAATCAGTATCACCTCTGCTTGGTCGGTTTCTTTTTTCCTCAATATTTTGCAATAAGAGGGATTGGAGGAAATATGAAGTTTAAAGTGCCACCTGAAGCCGAGGTAATCTGTCTGCATCGCAGAGGGATAAAAATCACCTCATGCAGTAACAGTCCACCTTTTTGTTGTAATATGCAGCCTTCAGGTCTACTTTTGGTTGACCACAACACTTCACTATTTCATGGAAATACTTGGCTGTCTAAGGCCCATTACCCAGGAAGCATTTTGTGCATTTGTGACATAGCCTTCCGCCCATGACAGGATTTCTGATGTCAATTTCATCAGTCTTCCACTCTTTGTTCCTCCTTCACTAATGTTCTGAGGTTGGATCTTATTTGTATATTTCCACGCCTTAGGCCCGGGCCATAGAGCACTCAGGCGTGCTGAGCCGCGCTGAACAGATGCAGAACGCCCCTGCATCTGTTATCAGCGCGGCTATAGTTTCTCCGCGCTGATGCGCGCTGAGGAGAAACTCTTCCCCGAGCGCCAAACTGATATATTTGGTGCTCGGGGAAGCGGAGGAGCGGTCACGTGACCGCTCCCATCCAATGGGGCTGCAGCCGGTTCCCTACAGAGCCGCCATTACCAGCCAGAAGGTGTTGTGTGTGTATGTGTGTATGTGTGTATGTGTGTGTGTGTGTATGTATGTATGTATGTATGTATGTGTGTGTGTAGGAGGGGGGGGGGGGAGAGGGTGATGCCCCGATCGCTGTCTCCCTTCTGCTCCGGTCCCTGCCCCCCTTCTGCTCCGGTCCCTGCCCCCCTTCTGCCCCGATCGCTGTCTCCCTTCTGCTCCGGTCCCTGCCCCCCTTCTGCTCCTGTCCCTGCCCCCCTTCTGCTCCGGTCCCTGCCCCCCTTCTGCTCCTGTCTCTGCCCCCCTTCTGCTCCTGTCCCTGCTCCCCTTCTGCTCCGGTCCATGCCCCCCTTCTGCTCCTGTCCCTGCCCCCCTTCTGCTCCTGTCCCTGCCCCCCTTCTGCTCCGGTCCTCTCTCTCTTCTGCTCCTGTCCCTGCCCCCCTTCTGCTCCGGTCCCTGCCCCCCTTCTGCTCCGGTCCCTGTCTCCTGTGTGTGTGTTGTGTGTGTGTCTGTGTGTGCATTGTGTGCTTTGTGTGTGTGTCTGTGTGTGTGTATGCATGTATGCATGTGTGTGTGTGTGTGTGTGTGTTTGCATTGTGTGTGTGTGTATGCATGTGTGTGTGTGCAGTGTGTGCATTGTGTGTGTGTGCAGTGTGTGCATTGTGTGTGTATGCATGTGTATGCATGTGTATGTGTGTGTGCATATGTGTGTATATATAAGATGTGTGTGTGTGTGTGTGTGTGTGTATATATATGTGTGTGTGTGTGTCCATTGTGTCCATTGTGTGCATTGTGGGTGTGTGTGTATGCATGCATGTGTGTGTGTATATGTGTGTATATATATAATGTGTGTGTGTATATATATATATATATATGTGTGTGTGTGTGTGTGTGTATGCATGTGTGTGTGTATATATATAATGTGTATTTGTGTGTGTGTGTGTGTGTGTGTGTGTGTGTGTGTGTGTGTGTGTGTGTGTGTGTGTGTGTGTGTGTGTATATATATATATATATATATATATATATATATAATGTGTGTATGCATGTGTATGCATGTGTGTGTTTGCGTGCGTGCGTGAATATATTTATCAAAGTTGCACAATGTTAATAAATAATTTATTCTCACCACGTCTTTTTTTTTTTTTTTAATTTTTAAAATATTATATAATATACACACACACGTTCCCCAGTGACACACAAACACACAGAACACTTCAAAGTGACACACACACACACACACACACACACACTGACAGCTACCAAGTGACACACACACACACACAGTGATACCCGCCTCCCAAGCGCGCTTGCTGTCTCCTCTGTCAGGACAGCAAAAAGCTCCTGGTAGCGCGAGCGTCAGCAAGCGAGAGCACTGCTCAGCTATGCTCAGTGCACTATGTCCGAGGCCTTATATGTTCTTGGAACGCTTCTAGCACTCTATGAACTGCCTTGGGCTCCAGCAGATTTGCTGGTAAATGCTGAACTTTTGCTGACCAAGTACCTTGCGCCACTAAATCTTTCATCTGCGCTTCCCAACCTGCGCCGCTGGCATCTGTGGTAACCAATGCACTTGGCATAGCGTATGTCCTTATAACAGATTTTGGGCATTCTTCTACCATCTAAGGCTGCGACGGCGACATCGCTCGAAAACAAATGCATTGTCGCAGTCGCAAGCACTTATAGTAAGCGCGGAGCGACGCAAATGTTTGAAGCTGGACAAATATTTTTTTTCAGAGGCTGTCGCCACATTTTACAGCCTCTGAACCAATCAAAGACCTGGTCGCCCGCGACGTCGCCGGAAAGCGAATTACAACCGGTCGCGTCGCCGTCACTATAAGCTTAGCCTTAGTTCATCCTTTGTGTGTAGGAATATATATTTATATCTTTATTTCTCGTCATATCTTTGGATTTTCGTTCCATTTTGCAATAAATGTTGTTGTACAGGCCTCATATGAAGCCCTGCCCATGTACCAAATTTAGCGTTGACATGAAGGGAAGCTTGCCGTCCTGATTCCTCTTGTCCGGACCCCGATGTCTTGGGCCTTTGAGTGAAGCAAACAAACTTCTCCTTCTGCCATATGAAATTCTATTACCAGGAATTAAATGGATTATGCTGAAATAAATTGTCTCTTGTTTTTGTTTACAATACAAACATGACGTCGTAGGAACTACCTCTCTGTTTTGTAATAATCGCACATAACCTAGGGATTTTACCAATACAGTAGGTCGTCCAAGTAAGGGTATATTTCTATGCCCATCTTCCTTAATTCCGCTATCAATGGTGCCAACACATCCGTCATTGTTCTTGGCGATGTTGTTAGGCCAAATGGAAGAGACATATATTGGTAATCCAGATTTACTGAGAATCTGGAGAATTTTTGATGTTTCTTCGCTACTGGAATGTACAAGTAGGCATCTGAGACCTGTTAATCTGACCCAAACCTAGAGGCCTATGCAGAGAGCAGCGGTAAGGGGAATAGCGGCATTTTTTGGAGAAAAATGTCTGTAGAAAGGCAGGTACTGGCGAGTTTTTAAAAAAGCGCCATTTTTTTTTTATTTGCAAATTTCGCCGCGCGGCTGGAGAGAACCTAAATCTCTCCAGTGTTGAAAACTGCCGTATTCAGAGAGGCGCGATCGCCATCTAGAGGCTGTTCGCGGCAAAAAAATGGCGCGATTTTCAACATTTTGCTTCTCCAAAAAATTTTGGCAAGAAGCTGGAGCTCGGCGGCCGGTGGGGGAGGAAAAAAAAAACGCGATTTTTTCCCCACAAGTTTCAACAGCGCGCATATCGCCGGTTGAAACTCTCCATATGCAGACAGGATTCTAAATGCAGTTTTCGGACCTTTCTGCATATGGAGAAAAAAACTCTCCATTAAAGCTACTTTTTATTCCCCTCTCCAATTTTAAATAGCGCTGCTCTCTGCATGAGGCCCCTAAAGTTTTGCTTTCTGGACAATGGTATTTAGTGACATCATTTTGAAGTTTATTTGTAAGTAGATATTCTGTTCACTAAAAAAAAAAAAAAAAATATATAGAAAGATGCGTCCCAAGATATAAACAATAAATTTAATGGATCATCATATATAACATACAGTAGGCAGGTAGCCCACACCTACAGGTAGGTGTGGGCTACCTGCCTATGTTATAGGATGATCCATTAAATATCTTATTTTCAAGCCTATGTAGTGCTCTGCTTTTTTCCTATTTGTATTCTACTCAAGGTAAGGATGGACATAATCCTATGGTGCCCACTGCCATGTGAAAAAGGAAATAGTTTTTGTTTTGCTCCATTAAACTGCTGACAGTGTACTTGGCGCTGTAAATAGAAGGCACTGTCACGGTAGACCAGGACAATTACACCAGGGATCAATACACTAGACAGAACTGCAGAGTTCAACAAAAGTTAATTTATTGGAAACAAGATTCCACAAACTTCCAGTACATAAGACACACACAAACTCACCCAACTGGGGTAATTGGGGTAACAACCTAGAGCCCTAAATGTGGGGACCTCCATCCAGAAGTTAACCCCGATACGTGTTCCCAAGTTGCGCTCTATCATTGCTGGTAGGAGCAGCACTGCCTTGCTCTCCGCTAGTCAGCAGTTTAAAATTCCTCGCCGTCGCTTCCCTCCAAACTCCTCCGCAAGTCTCCGGAACACCCTCGGATGACGTCGGATATTTAAAGGGTCCTCTTCGGATCTCCTAGTATGCCACAATAAGTCTCTGGAACCAAAGTCGGGTTCCTACTGATATAGCCATCAGTCTCCATCCACCAATATGGAGGTCAGAGGCCCGACCAATCCCAGAGTGGATTGTCTTCCGAGTCCAATTGGTGAACGAGGGCTTGCTTGCTTTGGACCAATCAGGAGCGACGGGAAGTTACAGGACTTCCAGGACAGCTCACAGGGACGGGCTTAAGTCGAGCGAAGCATTTGAACGGACCAATGGGAATCGTATCTACAGAGCACAGTCCGGGCAACGGTTCCTCTTTCCCTCCCAAAAACCTCAGAAGGGATAGGCGATTCAGTGTCTGGGCTTAACAATGGTCCTCTCGTAGGGAGCCATATCCCCCACACCTGAGTCCACAGTTCTGCCTTGCTCAACAATGTCCCAAGTCACTCACCTTATCTCGCCCAAGATCTCCTTTGTGTTGAGGCTGAATAGTTGTATACCCACCTTCCTCACAAAGTACCGTACATTTAAACCACTCAACATACAGTTAACCCTGGTTCCTGAAGTGCTGGAACCAGGCTTCTGAAAATAATAATATCTGCCCCCCGGATTGGTACAATAAACTGTACATACACAAATAAATACATCATATTATTGACAGGTAGAGGTCATGGTGGGCTTAACCTTTATTTAAGAGCAGCCAAACCTACCCCTACCGTCAGAGGTACACATTCTCTACCGTGTAGAGTCAACAATCTAATTTTTGGTGCCTGGGGCACAGGGAGATGGATAAAAATTACTTGACCAAGGTCACAACGAGCACACAATAGGATTTGAACCAGATGCCCCTGCTTAAAACTCAGTCTCATTGTTTTCAGAGTCAGTATTGTATACATGACCAAACTTCCCAACTGATCTAGAAACATAGAAAATGAAAGCAGCCAAGAACATATTGCTCTACTCACATCAGAGAACGAAAGTTGTCTTATTATTGAGCTCTGGACACTTTTCTTTTGAGTAATTAAATTAGACCATATTTAAAATCAATTCTGCCAGAGATAATATAAGTTCCTATCTTGATACCAAACGGTTGAAACAGTTGTCTGTGAGTAGGTTTACAGGCTATGCAATTCTTTAACCCAGGCTGTGCTGACAAGCTGTGTAGTACGGCAGGCATAAGCTTATAGGGGTCCAAGTTAAAATGGATACGAAGCAAAAGGTGACACAGTGGGCTTATTTGCATGTCATTGCCCAGAATCCATGGCTGTGGAAGCATTGTATGCCAAGATATAATGGTGAAAAGCAGGGTTGCAGACCTGTCAGACATGTGAAAGTGCTTACAAGTGATATTTTCATTGGCTTCATATACCTTCAAATATTCAGAATGTACAGTAGGATTCTAAATGATAAGACTTACCTCTTTCCGTCTTTTATAATCCAAACACTACTTTCATGATCAATGACTGAATGGAGTTGTCCTTTCAGGAAAGTGTCCTGTTCACTTAAAGAAACACTGATCTGTTCAGGAGAAAACTTAATCTTAATGTCCTCTTTTGTCCTGCCTTCAGGGAGCTGGAAAGTTACGGTCACATCTTCTTCAGTCTGTTCCCAGTAGTAGAGAGGTTCTACAAAATAAGACATATATGAAATAATCACATCGATAACCTTTTTTCATATACCACTTTACTTCAAATGGGACACAAAGTCCTTCCAAAATTACAATACGAATATAATATTAGTTGGCAAAATTACAGGGCTACAAACTGTATTCATAAATGCAGGTCCCTATTCCAAATAGGCTGCAGCCTAATAATTGTACAGTAGTACCGTAGGTTCTAAAATAATGGCATGGAAATAGATTTGGCAGTACCAATAAGGGTCATACTTGCCAAGCTGTGCCAAGCCATATATCACATTATTGCCCAAACAAATTACATTTACAAGCAGTACATCAGAACCCAATTAAAAGATTCAAACTCTTGTGAAGTTTTCCAGCTGCCTGCAACAAAATTGGTTGGAAAGTACAGAAGTGCTCTAGCAAAATAGTTAAAATCCAGAAAAACACATTCAGTTGCAGTACTACACAACACCATAATAGTGTTTTTCATAAACTATGGATGTATGAACAATGAACAATGTGTACATCATTAAAATTACATTTGTTCAGTAACACAAGGTGCCTGGTTTCGTTAAAGCTTTGTGATGTGTTTTTAAACACTTACAATACAGAATTCTCAGAATTCAAGTTACAACCTTTCCACACAATGGGATTACTTTTGATTTATGTTGAAAATAGACCATACAACACCTACTGTACAAAGAGGACTCATTAACTTATATATATAACTTAGAAAATATGACATACCAAGCAAACATGACAATGTGCAAGCTACTGAAAATATACCTTTATACAGTACATTTGCCACACTGAAAACCTGCAAATTCTTAATAATCACTCTGCTTGGAACTGTAAATGGTATACTCAGAAAAACCTCTCAGAAATGATCTATTGTGACGTAAAGCACTGCTAAAAAATAATAGGAGCTGAAAGCAATCTTCCATTTGTCACAACGGTGTTAAAAATAAAAAAGTTGCACAAAAAATGTCGAGTTATCAGGATCCAAGGTTGCAAAGCAATGCCTTATACATAACTGCACAATACTGCAATATACATGTAACACCTCTTCCCCCGGCCAACAGAAGAGGGGCCACACCAAAGTGTACCAATGTCTGTCTGTTGCTGTATTAAAAGTGATGCTCCAGTAGCTCTTGTTAACTTATTCTCTCAGGGGCTGGCATCCGTGAGCAATAAGAGGGCACTAGGAACGTTTCTTAACTTTATTATACCAGACCAACATAACTTCTTCTTTGGAATGTCCTGACAACATTCCCAAAGAGGCACAACCTTTTCTTTGCCGTCACCTTCAGGACAATACACTTGTCTAGCCAATGGCCGCTCCCACCTCCATTGGGACCCGTTGGCAGGGTGCCCTCATGCTTGAGGCTGCATACCCTATCTAGGTGTGCAGAGTGTTTGGGGGCATTGGCAGCCATTCAGGGAGGATGCGCATGCGCAGGGAACCCACAGAGCGGCAGCCATTAAAAGGACAGGCTCCGTAAGGGGTTCAGGGGCTGCTAGTTAAAGAGCAAGCACAGCCAACTGCGTGGCAGGATTCTCTGAGAGGAAAGAATAAATTTGACGCGCTCAGGAGGAGCACATCAGTCGGAAACACGACAGCAACGGGATAGGTAAGGTCCAGGGAGAAGTGCTCCACTGGACTAGGCCAGAATACCCCCTTAGGTTACAGCTACACCGCTCACCATTAGCTTGCGTGTTGTAGGGCAGGCCCTAAGGCAGGGATGTTTCCCTTAGCACAGTAGTGTTAATCAGCCCAGCGGTGACGGACACAGGCGGTGTGCGTGGCCTTTGTCTAGGACCAGACCAGACACCAAGTCAGAGACTATACTAAGGTGGGACACTCCAACCGGATACCACCCAACGCGGAGGCGGATCTTCGGTGGAACAGACTGACCGTTTGCTTAGTCTTACTCAGCGATCACCAGGGCTGGAGCTCCGGCCAAGTATTTCTACAAGTGCACCAACCATTCACGTGGGGGAGCACTGTCGCACACTTGGGATAGGCTTTCGTGGCTTGGACACAGGGACACTGGTGCCCCTGCACCCAATTACTGTGGGGAAATTCACTGGGTTGGCGTTTTTTCCTACTGTATGGTATTGTGTGGATTTGTTAATATTATTATTACTACAAGTTATGTCCAGTAAACACTGTTACACATATCCTGTGTGTGTATTGTTACTGGTCATATAGTCATGGAGAGGGCGGTCCCACTTCGAAGGATCCCTTTCAGGTGGAGGCACTGTTAGTATACTCATTGCACACCCCAGACTCCCAGTGGCAGAGGATCAGGCCTCGTGTTTGTCACGCAGGTATTAGCAGCACACTTGATCGCCCTGACACAGGGGAAAGGGGGCTACATTGGGAGGCGCTGCTGAGATTAAGACTTGGGGTGCCCGACTCAGTAGTGCAAATTAAGAAAAATATACCATCTTCTTCCATTCCAAGCAACAGGTCTGCAACTGGGCCCTGGAACTCAACGGGTCTCCCCACCACGTGGTCACGGTGGGAGACGTGCCATTTGACAACACCCCTCAAGACGTCCTTGACCGACTCGGGCCCCTCCCGGGTTTTGCTAACGTCCGGCAAATAGGCCGAAAGTGAGACCCCACTTTCCGCTGAAACATCCTCCTAATGGCAACCAGCCACGAAGTACATGAGGACGATACTCCCATGGCCCTACACTTTCCGGGAGCCCAACCCCCGGTTTACCCGTTAATCTTTCCAGAACTGTCACTACATATAGCGACTTCCAGTCCGAGAATCATACCCGAGGTACCATATCAAGTGGAAACTCCGCGTCTGTCCTATACCCCCGGGAAGCACGACGCCCTGCTCACAGGGTGGTCGCTACTATACTCTGATCCCCTCCTACCCACAGTGATTTTCAGTCCAGGAACCCCGCTGGAGGCACCACCCCCCTCCGACACAAAGAGCACGGTGCTAGTCTAGAACCCACCCTAGCACAAGGCCAGAACCTCACAGTCATCTGCCCACAGGGGACTCCTGTACTTTGGGAGTAACTTCACCTCAACTGGTGGAAGCCATAACGCAGTCCTTGCACTCCCAGAATTATCGCAAGTTAAAGGCATTCTCCGGGATTACACCCACACCCCTGGGGGAAGAAGGATTCGAGGTCTGGAGGGAACATGCCTGCCACGTGCTCAGCGAGTAGTCCTGTTCAGAGGCCGTCAAGAGGCAACGACTGATAAAGTGTCTCTGGCCTCCGGCGGAGCAGCTCGTGTAAATGCACCACGAGACAGAGGGAGAAGTCCCCGCCCAGGAGTTGATTAAACTCCTCACTCGAGCATATACTGCTGAAGACGACGAGGAGTAACTCCTGGTTCAGTTCCGTGCTTTCTACAGAAGGAAGGTGAGGAACTGTCTGCATTCTCCCAACAGCTCCAACTGTCCATATGGGGGTTACGCTCCAAGAGAATCATCCCTGCAGCAGTGGTGGACCAATACAGATTCCGACAGCTCCTGAAGGGATCGCTACCGTCACACCCTGTGGCCCTCATGATGCGAGGCTCTCCTCCTGCTGCCAAACCCCCCCAGCTTCATGGAGCTACTGAACCACATCAGAAAACAGGAGGTTCAATTACACTTCCACACCCCCAGGAAGTCTAAAGACTCACGTAAGGAAGAGACCAAAGGGCTGTCGGCCCAGAAGGCCAAGGAAGCGGAAAGCACAGAGGATAACCTTACTTCGAGGATGCCGGCCTCCAAGCCCATGATGCCCCGAAGAACGACCCCTACCTTAAGTGCAGCGTAACCCAAAATAACCGCTGCTTCACCTGCGACTAGGAAGGGTACTTGGCCAAAGATTGCCCAAAGTCCAAAACTCCCCCTTCAGGGGCTATAGCCTACATGGTTCAGATGACAGAACCCCTGTCACATCCCTGGGAAGTGCCCCAGCGACCGAGTCCAAAGAAGCACCCCAACTGGACACAGTCGGGTGGGTCCGGCGGCGATAATATGAGTACTGGTAGAAGGGATCTACGCCTCTGCACTACTGGACACGGGATCCCAGGTGACCATTATCTACCGCCCCTTCTATTATTCTCATCTCAAACATCTGCCTATGCAGTCAGCTGAGAAGATGAAGCTATGGGGTCTCAGCAAGGATAACTACCCCATCAACAGTGTGGTCCGGGTGCGGCTGGACATAACCCAGCTGAACACCAACAAGACCCACCCCATGGAAGTAGAGGCTCTAATCTGTCCCGAGTCCCGGGAAAATCCAAGCTCCCCATGATACTAGGGACCAACGCAACGTGGTGCGAACGTTGATCCAAGCCTATCTACAGGAAGCAGGAGAATTGTCCCTATCTGCCCTATAGATTCACATGGTCCTCAAAAGACGAGTGCTATAAGATCTCTGCCCAAGACGGATTCGGCCAATTTTTCAATTTAGAGAAAATTCCACTAGGGGGAGTAAAGTGACCGAGATTCCACTAGGGGGAGTAAAGCACATGGCTGTAGTACCCAACTACCTACGGCGTGACAACGCTGACTGGTACTTTTCTGTGGGGACTACTGTGACAATGAGGGGGTAAACCAGGCCATTAATAAAGGTATTATGCCAGGCTGATAACCTCTGAGCCACATTGGGTAGATAGAATGTCAGCTCTTGAATCCGTGTATGATACCTGCAATGTATGTAATTGTATTATATTTATGTATGTTTTTACTTTTCCAGAAGTGTTACCCAGTGGAGATTCTCAGGCGATGAGTTTCAGGGGGGACTTTGTGGTAAAAGTATTGTCAGAATGTGTCTAGGTAGAAGGGGTCCAGAGTTGCTGGTCACACTAAAAATGTATCCGGTAATCAGGTCAGATTCCCGGGGACATAGACACATCACTCCGGTCAAAGTCTTCCCTGGAAAGCAGTTGCGCGACTCACCGCCAGGTTTCCCTGCTTCAGCACAGGCCAGAAAGTTAAATGGGGCATAAGGATGTGTGTATCCCGGGTACAGTCAGGGGTCCCTAGGTTAATGGGGGTCCCCCATATATACCCAGATCATCGGAACAAAGTATAGAGGTTCTGGGGTGGTTCAACCATTGATAAGGTTGCAAGGCTGATTTCATGTCCAAGTCCAAATTCCTATGTGTTTAGAAAAGTAATTCTGAGATTGAACCCAAGGATTATTTCGTTCAACTTTTAAAACATTTTCTTATAGGAAGGTCTAGGAGCGCTGAAACTGAACGTGCACGTCTTTTCAGTCAAACCTAGTAAACGAGGGACTTAGAAGAAATTGTGAAATATTTTTATTTTAACATTGTGTGTAATGGTAAATGTTTATGCACTGTATATGAGCTGGGGATTTCCAAGTCCGTGGTTCCGAGAGACCAATTGGTCTCTAGTAAAAAAACTTACGCATGAGGCGTAAATGCACAACATCAGTCAAATTTAAAATACAGGCTAAATATCTAAAAGAAAGATTTTTGGATCACAGATATCCTATAAACACCTTGAAACAGGATTATAATTGTGCATTGGACAGTAACAGAGATACTTTCCTCTTAACTACCACCAAAGCTGGTACTGCCGAGATTAAATGCATACGTATGTACAAATCACAGATGGAGCCAACTGAAATCTATCTTTACAAGACATTGGCATGTCCTTAGATCGGACACAGATCTAGCAAAAGTATTAAGAAGTACACCTAGCATAGCGACTAGAGGATTAAAAAAATAATGTGTGTGATGACCTGGTACACAGTCATTTTCAACATAAGCATACCAAATCTTGGCTTAGCTCCTCCTTGAAAGGTTCCTATCAATGCAAAAATTGCAAAGTTTGCAAGTTTATATGATCTACAAAGGCTTTCCATAACACTGACAACTCCAAGTCCTATGTGATCAGGCACTTCATCTATTACAAAACCAGCAATGTGATCTACCACAACATCTTTGAGCTGCAAAGACATGTCTTAGAATATGTTAACTCAATTATCAATGAACCGGAAACTTCAGTAGCACATCAACTTACAACAAAATGGCAATGCTAGCTGCCTGTCCTTTATGGGCATTGATCACTTAAAAAGCACCATGAGAGTAGGCGATACTGACAATAGATTACTGAGGAAAGAGTCTGAATGGATTTACCGCTTAAAAACATTGAGTCCTCCTGGACTCAATAAAGGCTTTACATATGCTCCTTTCATATAAATACATCAAGATCTGGTATTTCCATCTGAATTCTAATTTGACTATAACTGTACTGTTATCACTTTAATATATCTAAGGTCCCATCAAAATCCTGAGTTGGGACAATCCTTATATAGATTCTATATTCAAATAATTGCACTTCCTAATGTATCCATACAATGTACCTATATATTCAACTTAATTTCTTTGAGTGAATGCAGCTACAGTAATACCCTAACCTTTTGATTCCCACATTTCCATCCAGTTGTTTCACTATTTGTATCCCTACACATTACTAACAGTGTTATAGTAATGTGAATACAATTAATTAAATATGAATTTAATTGCATTGTTTTTATTTTTTAAATTGTCACATCACTTGCTCAACTCATGATTTAGGTCTTGTGACACTGTATGTATTTTAACTCCAGCAAAAAGGGGGAGGAACGTACTTTTGAGGTGCTCCTGCATACAAGGCATTACAATTAGTCCCTGATTAACATTGGCCGTTATGTTATCAGTCACCATGGTAACGAGATGGACATTTAAAGCCAGGACCTCCCCTCCACTCACCTTCCCTGATGAAGCGACATTCTGAGTGAAACGTTTAGGGCTTGGTGACATGTTAACATCACTCAAGGAAGTACTGGTGGGGAGACAGTTTGTTTGAGCATAGAGGGCAGAGCTCCGCTATTCAGCTGCATAGACTACCAGGCTTACACAAGCCGATTTTTAGTAGACAGCCAGTTAGAGCCGCATGTCAGGCAGTATATCTGCTATATAATTCATCTGTTCCGCTGATAACTTAAGTTTATAGGCAGCCAGATAGAGTTGCGCTGTGATAGTCAGCAAACAGCCTGTTAAAGCTGCATTCTGTAAATATATCATTGACATCAGAGCTAAACGCTTCTTGTTTCACCAATTATGGTGGTCAAGTAGGCAGTTAGTTAAAGCTGCATAGTGCCAATATAACTTATGAGCATACAGCAAGCAGCCAGTTAGAGCTGCATTTAAACACATGAGATAATATCCTAAACAGGCATTAGTCACCCGACTGGCTCTCATAGAGGAATTCAGTAAACCTCCACACACGCTTCACACAGGAGTTACACTTTTCCTGTCTGAGACACAGTGTTTATCCACATTATATAGGCAATCCACTTACATCTAATTTGAGATGCCTACTGTAGCCAAGTTCATAAAATGAATCAATTTGTAACTTCTGTCACTATTTACAACATGTGTTATAGTTCTATGTTGTGTTCCAAGGGATTCACCGTTGGGGTGTTTCAAAAAGCATCAAAACAAAAGAAGAGTAAAGGATTCATGGATTTTGCAAAATTAAAATATTTATTGAGCCAGGATGTTCCAACGTTTCGGCCGTCTAGGCAGCCTTTTTGTCAAGGTGTGGCATACATTAAGTCCATATGGACCCAGTCTTTATAGCATGTGAATTATCTAATGTCCCAAGTGATTCCAATAACGCTGTGGTTATGCACCTGATCCTCGCGCCGTTCTTGGGACTTAATTCACAAGTCTCCAAACACGTATGATTATTTACTGCAGTAAGCCATGCTAAGTCAGTAGACACCTTAATGCCCATTCAAGTGAATGAGTTATAGTGTCTTTTGGCCCCATAAGGGGTCTTATGGGTTAGTAGCTTTTAATAAATATTGTCGAGGGTGATTAACTTGCACATATTCAGCTTCTGGGCTTGTACATGAAAAGCAGTTCAGACCTGTCCATTTCTATGTTGCCGTCACCTAAAACCACAGTCGAAGAAGACGAGGGCATGGGACCATTGTGCTCTGCTTGTCAAATCAAGATACAAAGAGATTATTAATGAATCTCCATGCACCTTAGATATCCAATGGCAACAATGACAGCACAAACACAAGATGGCTTTATAAAATAAATAATACTATTCCTAAATGCTTGTATTTTACATTTCCCAGAAACGCATTTAAATTCTTTAGGCTGTGACCAGCTCTGTTTCGCATGTGAAATGAATGCATCGATCCTTCAATTAATCTACCTCAAAAGAAGGAGTGGGAGAAGGAGTGGCTCGGTGAGTAACGACTAGCACTGAAGCAGGAGAACCTGGTTCAATTCCCGGTGCCGGCTCCTTGTGACCTTGGGCAAGTCACTTTATCTCCTTTTGCCTCAGGCACAAAAAAACATAGATTGTAAGCTCCACAGGGCAGGGACTGTGCCTGCAAAATGTCTCTATAAAGCGCTACGTAAAACTAGCAGCGCTATACAAGAACATGCTATTATTAAAAGACTAACAGTACTTTAGTTCTTTTTATTGTTTGCTGAATTGTTACATTTGTGGGGCAATGTAGCATTACCTAACTTTTGGTTTGTTGAACAAAAGGTCATGCTTGCACAGTAAATGCATTAAAAATGATATCTTGTCAAGATAAAAAGACTACCGACAAAGCGATCCTTTTGTTGCTACCTAGAATGCACCACGCTATTAAGCAGTAGGTTATGTTTATCGAAATTGGTATAATTGGTCTCAGCGATGACCGCTATTGTCCATATAATTGCACTGCTATGAAAAGAACTCTGCAATTATACAGTTATGCTGACGTCACTGCTGTGAAGACATTAACAATAGGTTACATGTAATACTACTAGAAGGTATAATGTGCACAGGGACTTGTACATAACATGAGTACATGTGATGTGTGTGATCTGCAAAAAAAAACAAAAACAACCCATTTTCTTATGCCTTATTAAAGAAATACGTGTCATTTTCTTATGTAGCGAACACATTAAACACAGCCATGTACACAGAATATTGCTAGAACATGATGTTCCTAAGCCAGTTGCGTAAGCTAGACATGCACGGGCCCCCCTGGCAAAAACATTTCAGGGACCCATTATCAGAGAACATATTGCAGTGATTCAGGTGTTTCCATCGGGGACCCCCCCACCAGCATGTTGGCAGCCCTGCGAAGACCCCCCTCCACATACTACCAACCCCCCCACCCCCCATTTACACCTCCTCACACTCCTCTAATCACCCCTCTCTCCTCATGTATTTCTCACCCCTCTTACACCCCCTCCCTAACTACCCCCCTTTTCCTCTCAAACTCTCTCTCCCCCGCCCCCCACACACTCAATCCAGCTCCCACAATCCTCCCCTTCATTTCCCCGTCCGCCCCTAGACACACACACAATTCCTCCCCTACAATACAGTGCCCCCTGCACAAAACACAAATTAGTATAACCACCTACACACACACACTACAATAACTTCCTCCCACCCCCCCACACACACACTACAATAACTTCCTCCCGCCCCCACACACACACACTACAATAACTTCCTCCCACCCCCACACACTACAATAACTTCCTCCCACCCCCACACACACACTAACTTCCTCCCACCCCCACACACTACAATAACTTCCTCCCGCCCCCTACACACACTACAATAACTTCCTCCCACCCCCACACACTACAATAACTTCCTCCCGCCCCCACACACACACTACAATAACTTCCTCCCGCCCCCACACACACACAACAATAACTTCCTCCCACCCCCACACTACAATAACTTCCTCCCACCCCCACACACACACTACAATAACTTCCTCCCGCCCCCCCCCACCCCCACACACTACAATAACTTCCTCCCGCCCCCACACACACTACAATAACTTCCTCCCGCCCCCCCCACACACACTACAATAACTTCCTCCCCCCCCCCACCCCCCCCCACCCCCACACACTACAATAACTTCCTCCCGCCCCCACACACTACAATAACTTCCTCCCGCCCCCACACACACACACTACAATAACTTCCTCCCGCCCCCACACACACACTAAAATAACTTCCTCCCACCCCCACACACACACTACAATAACCTCCTCCCGCCCCCACACACACACTACAATAACTTCCTCCCACCCCCACACACTACAATAACTTCCTCCCGCCCCCACACACACTACAATAACTTCCTCCTGCCCCCTACACACACTACAATAACTTCCTCCCACCCCCACACACTACAATAACTTCTTCCCGCCCCCACACACTACAATAACTTCCTCCCGCCCCCACACACACACTACAATAACTTCCTCCTGCCCCCTACACACAAACTACAATAACTTCCTCCCGCCCCCCCTACACACAAGTGCAGGGAACCCTGGTTGAAAAACACTGGTGTACAGTATACTGCACAGTAACTTCTTCTTTTAAAACAGTTAACTATAGACAACTGTGTAAAGAATGACAGAAACTATTTTTAAAATGCTCTAATAAAAAGAAGATTGTTATCACTGTAGCCCTGTTTCCTATTGAATACAGTACGCTACCAATGCTGTGTAACCTGTTGGCTCGCAGGGACCTGAGCCTCCGGCACGGAGAGCCTGGGGCAGCTGTATGAATAAGGATAATCTCTTACTTGGTGCAGCGCCTCCACCTGCGATGGCTCCCAGCAGAGTGGAAGTTGTTCCTCGCAGGACAATAATATATCACACACACAGCATATAAAAGTAACCAATGACTTTACTAACGCAACCATAACCTTGCATATCATAAACAGGTGTCCCTCCCTAGAGGAGACACTATACTACTGCGTCTCGCAGGACGCGACCCCTTCACCGTGTACCCACACCGTGTCCAGTTCCCACACTCAATATTGCCCCACCCCCAAAGTGAGGTATATGTGTGTTACTGCGCAGCCACTATGTTCGGATATGAATATATGTATATAGTTGGTGCACTTGATGATGTTACCTGCCGAGCGCTCCAGCGCTCGGGCCTGCCAAAGAACTTCACAAAGGATCAGACAACGAATGACTTCCAGAAATACCTTCCGGGGCGATCCCACCCGGTTGGCTGCTACTGCGTGGCCGAGGTCTGAGCCCAGACCTCTGGTATGATAGTGCAACAGTCTCTTAATGTACAACTCTCCTGCTGATGCTAAGGGGCTGATGGCCAGTCCCTACTTCCGCTTCACTCTACGGGGACTCGGGGCCTAACTGGGCCGGGGTATGTGGCCTAGTGTAGGGGCTGTTGTCCTCCCTACACATAGCGCTCCTCTTCCTTCCTCCTCCCGCTCGGTTCTGCCCGGCGTGCTCCCCTGCGCGACCTTCTAAACCTTCCTCCTGCTATTCCAGCTGCCCTATAGGCTCCCTGGCGTCAATTGGTCTCGCTATGGCTGCTGGGACTCGTAGTCCCGTACACTCCACCCTATAGGAGCAGCTCCTCTTCCGTAGGCTCTTGCAACCTCTTACTGTGCACGCGCGACCTCTGCTCCCTCACCACCTCCACGGCTCACCGCGCATGCGCGAACACCAACATGGCAGTGCCCTATACTCGGGTCACTGCGGAGCCTCCGATGTACCGAAGCACCCCCTGCACAATGCAACCTTCCTATGCTTCCCCACATACGGAGATAAGGGTAAGCCTGGGGAACCTGGCTACATCACGTTACCTCAATTGCTTGTTAAAATGATAAACCTATGCTACTTAAATTGATGCAATGTAAAAAATGCAAAATGTGCCTTTTTTGCATTGTGCTAGTTCGTGATAAACATACATTTCACCGTGGATTTACATGTACCATGGCTGCTTCTGCTGCTCTTTAATGTGCAGACGTTACCTGCCCCAGGCTTTACAGGACTGGAGCACACAGCAAACTGACACTCAAACACATGCAAAATAAACCGACACACACAGCCAAATGGCACACAAATACTCACAGTATACAGGTACCTTCCCACAGCTGCACAAAGTAGCTCCTCCCCTCTCACCCTCGCCCTGTATGAGGATACAGAATGAAGACCAAAACCGAGCAAGTTCAAGGGCTTGATCCGCAGGCGCAAGAAATGAGGTTACCAAGTGACAGGCACCCCCAAGATGTGGACATGAATCCTCAAAACCTCATGCTTGAGGGTCTTCTAAACAACTTTGGATTGTTGAGCAGATCTTGACAGCAAAGTGTGTTCATGGAGTATTCTGTGTATTCCGTTTTACTGCAGTAAGCTGCTCAGCACGGAGATTCAGAAGGAAATACTGATCTTATTTGGTCCGGAGCTGCAGTGATTTTGTTTATTTATTCTATTGCTTCCCGGGCCAGCATCCATAACGTGAGGAGTAATTCAGCTATAGAATACAATGAATATAATTACACATTGATTAAACAGTATGCTGTAGCGACAGGGCACTTCCGTGGGCTGCTTTGTACACATTTATATATAGGCGTATAGGCAGTTTTATCTACAGTAACTTAGGGGGGGGGTGCGCCGAGCACGCGCATTTTAAGGGAAATTTCGTTGTCTTTTGTCCCTGTTTTGTCACAGAATTGTATTTGTGATGGTGCTGTTTATTAAAAATCAAAACACAAATTTCAGTGACAAAACACAAAGAAGTTGCACTTAGATTGCGCGTGCTCTGCACACACCCCGTTTTAGCTATTTGCACTTCTATATTTATACCAATTGTGAATTCCTAGTGTGTGTGTGAGTAACAGTGTGTGTGTGTGTGTGTGTGTGTGTGTGTGTGTGTGTGTCTGTATGTGAATGTGTGACTGTGTTTGTGTGAATGTGTGACTGTGTTTGTGTGAGTGTGTGAATGTGTGTGTGGAATGTGTGAATGTGTGAATGTGTGAATGTGTGTGTGGAATGTGTAAGAATGTGTGTAAAAAAGTGTGAGAATGTGTAAGAATGTGTGTAAGAATGTGTGTGTGTTACGATTGTGCTCGCCACAAACCGGGACCAGACCGCGGGGCTGAGGTGGGGTTATATAATCACCGACCTTAGTCCGTGCAGACTGATCCGGAGTGCGCAGTTCGTAGTCGTACATAGCAGGGTCAGGTTTGGAGAAGGTAGGATCGTCGTTATTCAAGCAGGAGTTCGGCAACAGGTAGTCAGGAGTTCCCCGCTTCAGCTTAGGAGCGTGAGCGGCCTCTGCGCGAGGAGCGGCCTCGGCCGATGACGCCAGTCTCAGCAGGGGGAGACAGCAGGCTGGCCGAAGTACACCGTGGGGCAGCGTCGGGAAAACCAACGCTTCAACACAGAAGTCAGAAACGGCGTCTGCATGGAACTAGCAGCAGGCCTCAGGAAACAGCGCTTCAGCACAGGAGTCAGGAACGGGCCTCTGCATGCAACTAGCAGCAGGCCTCAGGAAAACAGGAACTAGGGATGAGAACTAGGAAGGTTAGTACAACAGCAGACAAGCCAGGGTGGCTTGTGGCAGAGACAGTAACGTCCAAGGTAGGAATTATGCTCGGCTCTGATTCAGAGCCAAAGCCCAACCTATAAAGGGCGGAGATCCAATCACAGGGGCAGGGTGTTGGAGCATTCCTCCAATGATAGGGCACAGGGCAGAAGCTGCAATGAAAGACAGTACATGTGCTCTTGATTGCCAGAGGAAGCTTGCAACTGCAGAGGTCTGCAAGGCTATAGTCAAAGCCAGGAGTGGATTCCTTACAGTGTGTAAGAATGTGTGTGTGTATGTGTGTATGTGTGTATGTGTGTATGTGTGAGTGTGTATGACTGTGATTGTGTGTGTGTGTGACTGTATGTTTCTGAATATGTGACTACTGTGTGTGCATGAATGTGTGCAAATGTGTGTGTGTGAATGTGTGCAAATGTGTGTGTGTGAATGTGTGCAAATGTGTCTGCGTGAATGTGTGCAAATGTGTCTGTGTGAATGTGTGCGAATGTGTGTGTGTGAATGTGTGCAAATGTGTGTGCAAATGTATGTGTGTGCAAATGTGTGTGCGTGAATGTGTGCAAATGTGTCTACGTGAATGTGTGCGCGAATGTGGGTGTGTGAGAATGTGTGCGGATGTGTGTGCGAATGTGTGACTGTGTGTGAATGTATGTGTGTGTGTAAGACTATGTGTTTAAGAATATGTGTGTGAGAATATGTGTGTGTGTGTGTATGTGTGTGTGTGTGTGTTTCTGTGTGTCTGTGTTTCTGTGTGTGAGTGTTTCTGTGTGTGAGTGTTTCTGTGTGTGTGTGTGTGTTTCTGTGTGTGAGTGTTTCTGTGTGTGAGTGTTTCTGTGTGTGAGTGTTCTGTGTGTGAGTGTTCTGTGTGTGAGTGTTCTGTGTGTGAGTGTTCTGTGTGTGAGTGTTCTGTGTGTGAGTGTTCTGTGTGTGAGTGTTCTGTGTGTGAGTGTTCTGTGTGTGAGTGTTCTGTGTGTGCGAGTGTGATTGTGTGTTCGAGTGTGATTGTGTATGCGAGTGTGATTGTGTGTGCAAGTGTGATTGTGTGTGCAAGTGTGATTGTGTGCGCGAGTGTGATTGTGTGTGCGAATGTGATTGTGTGTGCGCAACTGAGCGCGTGACTGTGCATGTGACTGTGCATGCGACTGAGCACGCGCACACACACACAAGCGCACACACTGTCGCGAGCGGGCGCACACACTGTCGCGCGCGCACACACTGTCGCGCGCGCACACACACACACACTGTTGTGAGCGCACACACTGTTGTGAGCGCACACACTGACACGAGCGCACACACGCGCACACACTGTCGCGCATGCGCACACACACAGTCGCATGCACACAGTCGCACACACAGTCGCACATGCGCACACTGTCGCGCTCACACACTGTGCGAGTGCGTGACTGTGCAACAGCGTGGGGGCGACGGTGCGACTGCGTGCGGGCGACGGTGCGACTGCGTGCGGGCGACGGTGCGACTGCGTGCGGGTGACTGACTGACTGTGTGGGTGACTCTGTATAGAGGGGGCCCACCTTTGCAGCAGAGAGTTCGGTGTGGGCCAGGCATTGGAATGGGTCAGGGAGGCTGATTTTGGAACTTGTAGCTGACTTCTGGGGCCATGCCCTGGGCGGACCTGCACGCGCACGGCGCGAGCCGCAGCTGCTGGCGGTGCATGGCACTGGCCGTGCCGTTACTGCACATGTGCAGCGAGCCCTGTCGTCATTGCGCATGTGCAGCGAGCTCGGTCGTCACAGTGCATGTGTAGCGAGCCCGGCCGCCACATCGCATCACTGGCTCCAAGCTCCGTGTGCGCTGGAAGCGAGGGAAGTGCTTTGAGGTCTGCGCATGCGCAGGTGTGGCGCGAGCACGGGCGCACGCACAGTAGTAGAGTGACGTCACTTCCGTCATATAATTTTGTTACAACACAAGGGATTTCTCCTATCAGAAATCTATAGGTGCCAGCAAAGAAGTTTCACTTCAAAAAGAATGCTATTTGCGTGCTCTGTGGGTGCTATTTGCATAGCTCTGTGGGTGCTAAAAGAGGGCGGGAGTTGTTTAGATTGCTATCTAGTTTATTAATATTTGGATAAAACCCAACATTACCTTCTTCTCACATCTGACAGAGCAAACTGTAACTACCAAATTTACACACAAACACACACAGCATACTGACAGACAAACACACACAGCAAATTGACACACACACACACACACAGCAAACTGACACAAATGCACACAGCATACCTTCCCGCAGCAGCACATAGATGTCACAGAGAGCAGGGGCGGGCAGATCTCTGCAGCTCTCTGCCCCAGTTCCGCCCCCATCCTCTGCTGCCTGCTCTCTCCCCTCCCCTGACCTGTGCTGCAGTGGTTCACAGCACCCGATCCCGCTTTGATGTCGTCTTGCCACTGCCATGAGTGGGCCTGCCGGCAAGCGGCTGTTAAGGGGCCCGGAAGAGGAAGGGGGCCCTGACTTCTGTTGTCCGTCGGCTAGACGGCTGGGCCAAATGTCTCGGCTCTCCCCCTGTCGGCGGCCCTGAGCGGGCCCCCCAAGAGAGCAGGCCCCCGGGCTTAGCCCAGGCTATAGCTACGCCCCTGTCCTAGGCCACAAAGCTTAACATTTACATTTTGGTGATTGAAGCAAAGACAAATATTAGTTTCCCAATTAACTTTCTTGCAGTGTCTTAACTAATTGACCCTTATATATTCTTATGTTGCAGAAAAAAGGTCACTTCAACAAACAGTTATGCTTAAGCATTCTAATAGCCCTTCATACATTTAAACCAATTTCTACTATTAGAAGAGCCTCCTTAATAACAATATATTCTATAATTATAGATTATTTATCAGTGCGGCAAGACAAACGCACAACAAAGGTTTTGCACTATGGTTCGCTCGCCTTCAGGAATACAATTGTAGAATCTTTAATAAGATAAGTTCTCTGCACCAAAGTTGAGACAGCTATTTAATACACCACTTAAAGACCATCTCTACCTTCATACAATGAATTACTCACGGTTATCATTGTCTCATTTACAAAGTGAAAATTCATATGAAAATCTGCCATCTTACAAATACAGACACTTCCGAGAATTATCTGCCGTATCCCTATTAAACGTCCAGCTACAAACTCGTATGAAATGATGGACAAAGAGGATTTGGAACAATTAACAGCTTGATTTTTCTAAGTAATGAACATGCCTTAGCAAAAATCAATCTTGTATTGAAATGGACAATCAAGCGCATTTCTTCTCTTCATGCAAATCACTGATATTAAGAGGCCCTTTCCTATATCAGTGTGAGCAGAACCATTTCATTAACACCTTTTGTCCTTTTAGTTAGCTGTATAGTTCCTAATGAGTAGAGGTTACACATACTGTAGCGCCCAGGTTAGACCGGAATAAAAGGCAAAGACACTAGCCGTTTTACAAAGAGGAATATTAGCAACCTTCAAACTGTCTTAGAAAATGTTATCATTTTTATGCAGCATGCATTATGTTTTTCAAGTACTGTTAGTTTAAATTGGAACGTTTACATTAAATGTATTTTTATTGAGTTCAGATTTACTTTCATTTGACTGCTAGTGAAGCGAGAAATGTCTGTAATATGAATATATTACCTGTATGAACGCAGTTAAATGCTATATTAAGCCTATAAGCCAGCCTGGTAGACTTAAGTATTATTTAAATTAGGGGTGGGCAACTTCAGTACTCAAGGGCCACCAACAGGTCAGGTTGTAAGGATCTCTCTGATTCAGCACAGGTTGCTCAAAGACTGAGCCACTGATTGAGCCACCTGTGCTGAAGCAGGGATATCCTGAAAACCTGACCTGTTGGTGGACTTGAAGTGGAGTTGCTTACCACTGATTTAAACTTTACTTTTAATTAATGTCCCACCATTCCTTGACAGCTGTGTTTACTTTTCCTTCTAAATGTGTTCTATATGAGTTCTAACTCTAAAATCGTACATTTTCATATAGTAAGTAGGAGGCACTCAATCACTTTCATGCAAAACATATTACAAACACAATATAAACTGTTCCAATTTAAAAAAATGAATTACTGTACAACACACAACAATTACAATGTTTACAAAAATGCAAAAGATGTAACATGTTGCATCTGTTTCCATTATATGAACAAAATATTGGTTTGAAAATGTAGAAATAGCAACAACAAAAAAAATCATCATATTTAAACAACATCCACAATTTAACAAAAGCGTGTGTAATGATCGCACTGCCTAAATTGTGATTTCACATGTGGGCTGAAGAAGCCAATCATTGAGTAAAGGCCGAGACTCCAAGCAATGACTGAAGAAAGTCTAGTTCAAACCCTGGGGTCAGCTCCTTGTGACCTTGAGTGACTCACTTTCTTCCCTGTGCCTCAGATATCAAGATTAGATTAAAAGACAGAGCAGGGCTCAGGATACCTGTAATATTCTATGCTGTTGCATCTGAGGAAGTTGCATGAAAGGATACTGCAGTGGATTTGGCCTTAAGGAGATACAGTTTGTCAACATTTCCATTTGGAGTGCAGGTCAACGTATGTGGCAATGAAAAGAAAATTAGTGTTTGACAGAATAGTATATATCAGTGATTCTCAACCTTTTTGCTCTTGCAAACCCCTATTCATAATGCTCAGTTGCTGAGGCACACAAACAGCCATTTACAGCCACAAAACAGAACAGATAGACACCTCAGGACAGTAACACTCACAAGCCTCATCTCCCTGTGCTCTCAGCGCTCTGTCCAAGCCGCTTCCTCACCACCACCCCTCAGGCACAGGCTGCTGACACCGCCTCCTGATTGGCTTCACTACCAGTAGCAGCCAATCAGGGTGGAGGAAACTGCCCAGCCCCCTAACTGCCCTGCTTTTCCCCCTGCTCTTGGAGAACAGCGAATCCCTCTGCACCCTTTTGATACTAAAACTGCTTCCTCCCACATAGTGACTATAGAGTTGACAGTTACACTCTGTTATTAGCCACCAATCATATACACACATTGGTTTTGGTGTCAATATTTTGATATGTACTAACTGTATGTCGCTAGTTACCCTGGTGCAACAAGCACAAGTGCAGTAGTATTTATTGGTACACTAGTATCATTTCTTACTGTTTGTTAGTTTGCCCAACATTATTTAATGTCATTATTACTTATTAAAGTTGGATTTTAAATTAATCATCATATCACATTACTAGGCGTGCTACAATAGGGGCCCCTTTTTCTTCCTTGTTCTCTTACAAGATTTAGTATATGTTTATTATTAGCACCGGCACCCAGTTTCCTCTAGTGACTGTTGCCGCACTGGATTTCCTTACCTCTTCCCCCACCCTTACCTTTCCCTCTTTACAACCCTTTTGATACTCTCACGGCAGGCACTCCAGGCTGACCCCCGGTTGAGAAACACTGAGATATATACACCAATATCCCCGCACCCCTGTGCCAATTTTCTCCCATCTAGTCCCATATCCCTTTTCTCATAACTTACTTCAGGGGGTCTGTAGAAGTCACTCCCAATGTAATATTTAAATAAATATAATTTATTAGTTGAACAGCTTAGTTCAAGTAGTCTTTTTTTTTTTATGCTGCAATAGCTGGATTCTGTTTCTGAATCAAAACTTTTCTTACGTTAAATATTTCCAATTTCAGATTGTAGAAACCCTATTGGATAAATAAAATGGAAATCTGACCGGTATCAAACAGTCCCGGCAACCGTCAGCGACCTTCTCATGTAGCGAAGAATTTGAAAGTTATATTCAATACCCTGGCTTTGTGTCACTCAAGGTCCACAATGAGTGGGCAACAGAATTGTAATCAGATCCATCCTTTTCAGAAGGCTTTTACATTACCACTGGGTTACCTTTTTATGTATAATATGGAGAGTTAATTGTAGCTTAGCCTTTATGTTCTACCCGAGATGCAATCAAGAGAAAGGCAAATTATACATATTTTCAGTTTTGTGATCCACGAAGTGAAGCATATCATTAACATTAAGGAGGAAATTCACTGAGCAGTGTTAAGAAAGAGAATGCTACCTGTGCAAAATGGAAACATACATTCTACCCAAGTTAATTCTATATACACCATTATATGCAGTCATATCTCCAGAAAAACAAGTCATTCAATTCTTTTTGGGTGGACTTTCTTTGAAGGAGTATGCACACTAATAATTGCACAAGATGTTCTGTTAACCGAGGAGCCAAAAATTCCATAAAATTTATATTTGAGTTCCTGCTATGCAGTGCTCTCCCACTGGAAGTATACAAACTTCCCAAGTACTTCTAGGTACTGATGGATGTAGAGTAAAGCAAAAACAATGGTTGCAACATTCCACCAACTTCAGCTGGATATGGAAAGAACCAGAGGCCAAATAATGTAATAAACAAAGCATTGTAACAAGACCACAAACAGCATTACTCCTCCCCATTCCTGTGCCTGCCACAGAAAGTGTTTCGGTACAATACCCGATTTACATACATGTAGGTGTTAAATAGCATATTATATCCAAGCATGAACTATAGTGCTGCTCAGTACATAGAACACGAATATTAATTTAGGTCATAACTTGTCATTAGCATTCCTTTTTTTCATACAGTTCGGGGTAAAAAAAAAAAAAAATGGTAAGGAATTAATAAATAACATTTATTTGTTCTCATTTTCTTGTGAAAAACAAGATAGTTAAAGTAAATGCGGTTGTCGATTACCACCACAATAAAAATGTTAAATGCTACTTGAAGAATGTCTCTAAAAATGTGTTATGTTTTGAATTATAATAGCAGTGGTTTCAAAAGCTAAATGACCAAAAGGCTGAGCATCCCGCACTGCTAAAAAAACAAGACTTAAATGCACTATATGTCTTTAGGAAACACGATTAGGAAAAATATGCTATATAGGGAAATGGAATGACGGTAGCTAGGCAATAAGTTAATAAAACCAGGACAAATAAAGTTTAGAACGATAAACAAAATTGCCTGAGCTGATGAAGTAGGTGCGGACACATCTATCACATCCCTATAACCGGATAAAGGGATTATAACAAAACTAATAACTAGTTCTCTTTTTTTGTAACTTGATTATATTTAATTAGGGAAAAGGGGGGGCAAGAGGGGAGGGGGAAGGGAGGAAGGGAGAAGAGAGGAAGGGAGAAGAGAGGAAGGGAGAAGAGAGGTGGGGAAAGAGGTGGGGAAAGAGGTGGGGAAAGAGGGGGAGAAAGAGGGGGAGAAAGAGGGGGAGAAAGAGGGGGAGAAAGAGGGGGAGAAAGAGGAGGAGAAAGAGGAGGAGAAAGAGGGATGAGGATTAAAAGAAAAGGCAGAGTGAGAAAGGAGAGTGGGGGAGAGAGAGAAAGGGAGGCGGAGAGTGAAGGGTGTAGGGAAGATGCTGCGGGGAGAAGGGTATGTGGGGGATAAAATGGAAAGGAGGAGAGCATGTGGGATACAATCTGGTGAGGAGGGGAGCTTTGGTAAGCTTGGCAGGCCACAGAAACGTAACGTAGATTCCATTTTAAGTGTGCGGCCGCAAAGCTTAACAAAGCTTGTCAAGTGGCGTCCAGACAAAATAATTGCCCATCCTTGGATAAGACCTAATGGAGTTTCTGCTATTGCATGAAATCGCAAACCAAAGGAAATGTGCCATTTTGAGTCACGGAAAAAAGCTACAGCTGCAACATAGTTTGCAAGAGATTAGCCAAACATTAGGTCAATGAGCATTTCAAATTTTGTTTAATATGTTAAGTTCTAAGAAGAAGAAGAAAAGAAAAAAAACACTGCTACATTCGCTTAATGCCGAGACTAGAAACTGGAAACTGGAAACATATTATATTGTCTGGTGAAATGTCACTGAAAGCTTGTGAAATGGCAAAAAAAAAAAAGACATTTGAGACATTATTTCTGTGGCTTGGGAAAACGTGGCAGGGAATCGACTTTGGGGGGCGGGATAGAAATGCGGGATGCAAACAGAGACCAAGCGCCATCCTGCGAAAATTGCAATGTCTGCTTAAAAAGAACAATATTCTGCATCTGTGCACATGATCTCATTATATTGAAGCTATATTGCTACTCCAGTTTGTGGAGACAAATAATATCGAGCATTACTATTACCTTTTTTGCCACCTTCGTCCATTTTCTCTCCTTCAGTAGATTCAGGCTGATTGGTATTACTTGTTATGAATCTGAAGGGCTTGTAAGAGGTAATCATCAGCCCATTTCCATCTGCTTCGATAGCTGCATAATGCGGAACAGACTTCCCATGAAGGTTCCTACGCTTAAGGATTTCATATTTGCCCTCTTCTGTGAAAACAAAATTAATACCTTCAACATAGATGCATTCAAATTGAACAAACCCAATTATATCCACATAGCTTTTAGTAAATTGCTCAATTACTACAGCTATGGGTGCTCAGAGTAAACCCCATTTCTGTCTTAAATTACAGCTATAGAAAGAGGCAGAGAAAAGCTCTACTACCAAATATAAATTAAAAAAAACAATCCCTACCAAAATATAAATATTAAAGGCAGTGCACCCTGGAGCAAAGCATGATGAGATACAAAAAGAAGAAAGAGCAGAAGAAAAAGCAGGTTCCAGAAGACAGAACTTGCAGAAACTCCAAAACAGGGCAGTCAGGGTTGGTGAAAAATGAACCTGCTTTTTCTTCTTTTTGTATCTTAAATAACAGCTAAACTGCAGTTTGCCCCCATCATTGCCAGAGGTGACTACTGTGCAAGAGGTTAAAACATACAGTATGTGAAGGAAACGGAGCAAAAGTTCCAAGCTGCAGTTTCTTTTTTTTATTTATTTAATTTATTTTTTCCCCTTTAATATGTGCCTCAATACAATCCCCATAATAAGAAATTGTATTTTTTGTTTTTTTTTAAATTAAAACACATGTAGGATATTGCTCAGACTGCAGGTTTAAGAACTGTTAACATTATGCTGGTTGTACTCTGCTACAGTTGACACAAGATCTCTTCAGCAAAGTATTGCTATGGTTTCCACTAATGTATATGTTCATACTTGTAAATCGCCCAAAATGACAATAAGAGGTATACGCTTTTTAGCGCACTACCTCTCATTTCTGTTGTATGGCAGAAGACTAATCAAACTGTTGTTTATTTACTAGATCACGCTGCGAATAAACTATTTACAGTAAGTATCAGCCCAGCCTGGTGCAATAACCACATAAGCAAAAACATACAGTACACATATAGCAGACATTACACCCGTTAACACCCAAAACAACGAGTTAAAAACATGTGGTACCTGCTTAGCCATTGTTTTCAATAGCACTATTGTCAAATAATGCACTATCGTTAATGCATTGTGTTGCCAAGGGCAATAATGTCTACTAAATCTGTATATTGTTCATTATGTTCTTTGGTACAGTTAGGATAGAGGAGATAGGCGTAACATTGTAACATGGTAGTTTAGGTTGGGGAAAAAAAAAACATAAAATCGCCATCATTTTCTACATTCTATGTGGGTGAGAAATTCAAACTATAATTATAGGGATCTAAGCCCTGCAAAAAAACAGGTTTTATTTTATTTAGAAAATATTGCGCCAGGAAAAAAATAGAGAGAGAATTCCTCTTTTTTTCAGGTATGCCCTGCGCAAAAGTAAAGTTGACATTACAATTTACAGTTAAAAACATGTTTATTAAGGGGAAACAGCCAAAGTCCTGAGGGAATTTAGGAAGGAAGCCGATTTGAGAGACCCCAAGAGCCAGACACAAAATTAGTAATGGTGAGTAAAAAAGTGAGAAACCCTCCACCGTATAGTGAACAGCAAATACAAGTACCAGTCATCACGTCTCAGACAGGCCCACAATCTTGCATTTCCCCATTATCTCTTGGCATACAATGCTTCTATGTTGTGTCTGGATAATTTGCCAATTGAGTCCCACAAAGGAAGTAAAATTCCTTCCTGGCGCCTATAAATGGAAATCTATTCCTTCAGAAATGTGGTGCACTACTTTTTCTGCCTAGCCCTTTCTTAAAAGATGTCCAACTTTTTCTTAAACATTTCCCGTGTATGTGGCATCACGGTCTCCAAGGGCCAGGAGTTTCATCATTTCACGGTCGGTTACTAAAGATGCACACTGTGAAATTCAAATTTCAACAAATGAGCCCATGTCTGTCCAGCTCTCGCGGTGAAACGGTCCCTCAGAAGTACCATACAATGAATCTGGAGATATTTTTAAAAACAAAAATCAGTGTCAGCATTTGGTACCTGAATTTCTCTCTCGCTCCGTGATTTTTCATCTTTTTCAAAACACAGTTGTGTCCAATCTCGTTTTTTTCCCCCCCAAAATCTCTTAATCTCCCTGACTTTTTCCAACACATTTTTCTCCTTCTGTCTTTACTACAATGGATCTTGACACCCATTCAAAAGTAAAATATAAGATTTGTAACTCCCATATTCCTGTATAGCCCTTATTACTACTCGTGTGAAATGGTGCATCTCCTCACACCTATGGTAATTGCAGTTTTTCCTTTCCCTTACAACCCATCCACCTTAATTCCATTTATAATTATTAATGTACCTCAATCTGTGCGTGTACTGCTCTCACTGTAACTCAATCTTCATTGTTTTTTTAGCTTGATATCATATAAGATTTCTACAGTCAGACACAGACATTTTTTTTATATAAAAAGGATGATGTATTAAGTTTGACTTTTATATTTGTAGATTGGAATGTGTGTACCTAACGTACCTAGCCCAGTTGTGCTGGATGTTCTGTAACATGTATCATAAAATATTACCAGTGATTTTCTAGAAATCAAATCATATTTTCAGTTGACAATAAGACATACAAATGTGTTTCACATACGGTAGGTACTTTTCTCAAATACTATACGAAAGAACCTCATTTGAAATACAATTAGACAACGGTAGATTAAACAAATGGTGAAAACGTGAAATTGGTGGGTTCTTCTCTCTTATTTTCCCCCCACATCCTTATTCTACCCGATTTGCAATGCATCATTCTGCACTTCCAGTTTCAGGTTCCGCCGGCTACATGCACAAAAACTGCACCAATATGGAGCAATTTCGGACTTTTGCATATGTTACAAGGAATAGAAATTTGTAACACCATAAACATCTATAAAACAAAAGCAAAAAAAAAAATGGAATGCGAACATAACATGTTAATTAATAAAATCAATGCCTTGCAAAGGATAGATTCATACTTGTCAATAGACATAGTTCACATCACACTTGTCACATATACGGATGTAGAGGGGGACATTGTTCCTCTGTTCTAATCAGAGTTTCTACAGGGTTCAATAGCGGTGTGGGAACATAATAGAACATACCCCAGCATAATGCACCCCAGTGAAGCATGCTACATCTGCATTACAAAGTAATTAATACATTAATCATTACATTCTGTACAGGTAACAAGTCATTACATTTCTTCCACGTTATCTAATCTTAATTCAGTGATTGAAATGTACAGTACTGTAGCTTGGGATCATTTTACTTCCATATTTTCTATTTCTTACACATACTTGTTGTTTTATTTTGGGCTGAATGCCTTGTGCAGATCATACGATAGACTCCATCTGATACAACTAAATTAATATGCAAGCTGAAAGCCGAAAGATGAATAGACCCTTTGTAACTAAAGATTCGAGCTTTAATGTCATTGTGCAAAAGATCTTGCCATGGGAATAAACAAAAGAACCTGCATAACAAAACTATTAAAATAGTATTGTGTATTACAATCACAAAGAAATGATACATTTTATAATTATGCCTGCTGGCAACACCAGGTAACATTTAATAGAATGCTCATCACAAATGTCCTTGCTGGTTTTAATTACAATACTAATCAACAAAACCCAACTGTTCTGGTCTCAAATAAAGATTTTTTTTTTTTTTGCGCCAATTAAAGAGTTTGGACAGGTTTTATATTAACTTTCACATTTTATGAAACTGTTAAAACAGTGATAGTGTATAAAATCACATGACAGACTATTTGCATAGAGGTTTTAAATCACCTTTCCAAAAGCTATGCCCGAAATAATATATTGACCAGGTTTCACTTAGTTTGCTGAATACGAAAAAAAAAATTTTTTAAATACACACACATACACTTTGTGTTTTCGTGAGAAAATGGACACGCAAACTTAAATTACATATATTTTATTAATTCAACATATGGTACATTTTGACCATGCTGCAAAGCTGCTTTTCCATGCCAGTGAAGTTCTGAGCTCCAGTTGATTCCCCCGACGTGGAGAAGCAGCTTCACGGAAAATTTAACAGAGGTTTGTACTGTATACACCACCAATAACTTTTGCTTGTTAAAAAGATTGTGTGCTTTAACATGTGTTTTAATTTGATGATCTTGATACTTTCCAAGAGTTCTGAAAGGTCATACTGTACACTTCATTTTTCACATGTGAGAGTTTACAAAGGATTACAGGTTACATTTTACATTTCAGCCCAATGGCAACTAAAATGACAAACTAGTTAAGATTAACACAACATTTTTCTGTAACAAACTGCTAACAACAGTCTCTTCAATATGAGATCCGATCTGAGCAAACTCTATAATTACACAGAATAAAGATGGTACCACGAAATCGAGGAGAGAAAAAATACACAGATCACAAACTTTGATTCAAATGAATACAGTACCATATATCCTAAGCTGTGTTATACCATAACATCTTCTGGCACGTGAAGATACATACCATACAGCCAGTTCACTCTAAAAGGCCATAAGCAGGGTTACCACCTTCTGGTGAATGCTAGCACAGAAACTTTTTCCAATTCAATTTCAAGAAATGTAATCACATAGTTATAGACGTTATATTAGTCGGGCATCCCCCTGCCTAATGTAATCCTAATCGCAGGGGGAATAAAAACTTTACTCAATCGGTATACAATATAAATGTGAATACAAATATGTAAAAATACTTGCATATTTAAAAAAAAAAAATTAAAACAAACAACAAGGCATGACAAATATTATATATATATATTTTTTTAATAAATCAGTGTAGTAGTGTAACATAATACTTTATTCCCTCAGGCACTAGTGGAACATAGAAAGAAGACAAGCGCACAACTTTCAAAGTATAGTAAATGTGTATAATGTGTTTTGATAAAAAGGTGAGTAATGCGCGTGCAACAAGATAGGTCTTTAAAGCTTCCTCACCCCTCTCCTCTCCCTCCCACCCCCTCAACAATGCCTACCTGGCTTTGGTGGAGGATGACCGCGGGAGAGGAGGTCTGCGGAGTGGAGCAGTAGCAGAGGATGGTGGTAGGAGATGACGTCGGCCCACAAGAACGGCACAGGGTGGCAGAGGAGTTGGACAGCGGAAGCCAACTTGAAGCGGGGCGGCAGAGGAGGACGACGGCCTAGGAGGAGTGCGCTGTTGCAGCGGCAGACACAGGAAGTCAGTGAGGACTTCCAGGTTAGACCGCTGAGCGGCGCTCCTCCCTGGCTGTCCACATCTGCTGCTCTACTTTGCTACCGCGTTCAACTCCTCTGCCAACCGTGCACCGCTCCGACTGTCCTCCGTCCTCTTCTCTTGCCTCCACCCACATGTTGCGCACCCCTGGAGTAAATACTCAAAATATTTTTGCGAAAAAAAATATACAAAATCTTTTCCGCCCACAGATTTCAAATCTAAACCCATAGCCCGGAGATAAGTTACCGAAAACCGTAGTCTCCGGGTCAAAACAGGAGTGGTAGCAACCCTGGCCATAAAGCATCTTCCGGCGCAGTTACCATATGTGCCTTATGGGATAAACTTGCTTAGTAGATATAAGCTTCAGTGCAATTTAGTCATTCGCTTTTTTATTTTACCAGAAAATGTAATATAAATGCGTTAATTTTGCATGTGTACTGACTAATTGTGTATATTATAATTATAAGAACCACATATCGTCATTGTGGAGGTAAAACTCATTAAGTGCCTTTTTGACAATAACTCACTAAATGCACTTCCCGACTTGGAATTTCTTGATTTTTTTTTTTTTTTTTTTTTTTCAAACGTTTTTATTAGGCATTTTGGTTTACAGACATAGAAATACAATTACAGCCTAATACAATAGAGGTTTTAACAGTGTATAAGAGATTAAAAAAAAAAAGAACTTTGCCAGAAGAGGCGAGACCTCAAGACCACTTAGTGGCCTAGCAAACTAGAGGCTGGAGAAAGAGAGGGGGAAAAAAGAGAGGTGGAAACGAGGGGGGGGAAGGGGAGGGGGAAGGGGGAAAGGGGAGGGGGAAAGGAGGGGTGGGGGGAAAGGAGGGGGTGGGGGGGAAGGGGAGGGGGAAGGGGGAAAGAAGGGGGTGGGGGGAGGGGTCACCCACGCCCCCAGCCGCCGGGCATCGTCTACCAGGATTCGGAGTTATCTTTTTGTGCGAGTATTGAGATTAGGTGGATTTTGAGTGTGGTTAATAATTTCTTGATATTTCTATTGAAAACATGCATTAAGTGCCTATTTAGTCATACTTCAGAGTTATCAAAACATAAAACTCATTAAATAGGATTTTGAAATAATGTCAAAAAGATCATTTAATTGCCTTTTCCACAGTACTCAAAGAATGTAGTAAATGACTTTTACCTCTGCGACGACAATATAATGCTAGACCAAGTACTAGCGCTAAAGGAAATCTCGTCAGAAGATTTATTTCATTCAGAACGCTGTAATGTTTGGGGAACAGAAATATTAGCGCTTGTAAACAAAATACTGCTTAAGACGTTTATGACGCTATAAATGCTGAATAATGTCTGAAGTCGTAACCTACAAGCTAGCATGTGTGGAGTTATAAAATGAGAACAGAAATGGCTTTGCAAGTGCATAGTTAACCTTATGTACAAGTTAAACGTACGTACGATCAGTAAAACAATTCTTAGCATGCTAAAATCACAACTTGAACTACACAATGGAAATGCCACATTTAGAATAGACACTAAGCAGTAGCTAGAACACTTTTCTTTTTGCTGGTGTGGCATCAAACCTTTATTAATCTTGAGGGGAAACCGTCTCAAAGAGCACAGGAGAAATATTACTGATAAAGATGGTGGGGAGACTTTCTGACTCAGTCGCATTAAAAGCAGAAGCAAAATTATTCAAGTGCTTGTCAGTACTCACATGTCTCTGCCTACTCTGAGGGCATGAATAATTATTAGAGCATGAAGAAAATAGAACTCACTGTGAAGCTTTTATCCTAAAAGCAAGAGAAACGCCCATTACAATTTTAGTTTAAACAGTGATGAGCATGGGACAGATTTGAGCATTTCTGCAAATGTAGAGGCAGCTGGCTTTGGTAAGTGACAGTGTCTGGGATGAAAAAGAGGGATGTGTTAAAGAAGACTCACAGATCTTCAGAGCTGAACGTGAGAGACAGCATTTAATAGCAGCTGATGGATCACCAAATGTTAGATTTTATTTTTTTGCCATCTCCCTATTTCCTAATAATTAGATAAGAATTCCTATACATACATATATATATATATATATATATATATATATATATATATATATACACACACACATATATATATATATATATATATATATATATATATAGGGAAAGGGGGGAAACAACGGCGCAAATGACTGTTAACTGTATAATTAATTTGAGCATAAGTAGAATGGGGGTATGGTTTGCCAATGATTCTGAAATAAAATGAAGAGAAACAAAATATAGTGAAGTACGTTTAGTTAAAATATATGCGCAAAAGTAGATCGCTACTTACAAAGTAGCAGATGTAAACAAGCATGTAGGATATTATAATCCTCTCCGTCCTGCTGCCTGAAGTTGCTGTATGGATCCTTCACGTGGAACGCCAAGAAGCGCCGTGCTGGTTCTCCTCTGCCTCCTCTGCCTGCAGCCCTTCTCCGTGACTTCCTGGTTGATCCTCTGGTCTCGCGAGACTAGCCCGCTGACGTCACTCCGCCGAGATTTTGGCCGAAATTTGGATATAATGTCCAGTAATGAGCAGGGGGTTCTGCTGGCATGTGATGTTGGATAGGGATGCTGAAAGTTTGTCTTAGAGCCTCCTCCCTACTAGTTTCGTCCTGGAACTAGGACTTCATCTGGGGGATGTGTGTCTAACTGGTTGTTACTTAAATAGCATATACATGTCCCTGATAGGTTAATTAGATAACCAGTATTAGGATATATATCACAGGTGGACACAATTAGTTCTGATATCAATATACAAAATGCTGGCTAGTCTCGCGAGACAAGAGGATCAACCAGGAAGTCTTTTGCATGAATACAAATTTATGCAACTGTTCAGGACAGTTGGATTAAACCAAGAACAAAGTTTTATGAGTCACTACCACGACACAAGAGAACTCTCTTCCCATGAGTGCTAAAGGCCATGTCTATACATACTATGCTTTATGTATGCACACACAGCTGTCTCCTACACATACAATTACTCTATGTAATTCCATCCCTATATAAAAATAGGGACCACATAGTATCTACACACACTTTTAGTAATGCAACACCCTCTTACATTTCCACACCTATCCACACAAACATTTTGTAATGCGCTGTCTACACTGTGGGCTCTATTTATTTATATTTACACACACACACACACATACTCTTACATCCCTCATATTCAGGGACCATTTAACACCTCAAGTCATAAATCGCACACTACACAGGGTGGAGGGATGGGCTCTGGTCACATTCCAAGATGCACTGTTTTTGAGTAAACCCCTTGCCTGCTTTATTCAATGAAACATCGCCGGAAGAAAGCTTGCACAAATAAAAGCATGTCGTTAGCCACAGAACGGTATTGTCTATTCATTTTTGATATATATATATATATATATACACACATATACATATACACACACACACACACACACACAGAAGTATTCACCCACTAAAAAAGTTCCCATTTTTTTGGCACCTGAGCATACTCCACGACGCTTTCAAATGAGACTTTACATGTACAGGTGCAGCAACGAGTCTCCAAACACTTGCCTTTGAAAATCTGGGGCAATCTCCCAATAATGCTGCAACATTTCTGTGACATTTCTGCAAACAGACTAATGGCCCATCGGATTAACACAGCGGGGGTCCCTGGCAGTCTCATTCAGTTTGAAGGAGTATTCTTTGACAAAGGCCTTTGCCGAAACGCATCAGAGTTGTTTGGTCTGGCCTATTTTTGTGGATGTCTCTCTTAGTCACCTCCGAATAAATTTGATTTTTTACTCTTGGTGTGCCGTTTCTCCTGCTGTATTGCCCTACCTGCGGTGCTCCACTTGTCCCTCTCGTGAGGTTACTTTCTTTGCTGTCTACTATCAAGTTGGATGCACGGCCTGTGGAGCTTCTATTTCAACTAACATTGGATGTGCGCTCTGTGGAGCTTCTGTCTCAACAAACAGTGAGTTACCTTTGGAGTTCTATTGTGCCAGATAGCTTTGTAAAGCCTATATGCTCTAAGTAGTCTTATCTAAGTATGGTGGTGAAAAGGTGCACATTACCTTTTGGTTGTGCTTCCCCAGTACTCCATAAATTCCACTCAATGATTTAAGCCTAAGGTTGAGGTGACTACTATATTATGAGCTACGGGCAATTAATACGATCAAATACTGTCCATGCTCTTAATATATGAGCAATGTGCACGTCTATATCATTATATTCCAATGAATATTATGAATCGCTCACACTAAAGGACATTAAGAAGATATTTGATGATATTCTCTACCTGTGAATTGTTTCTGCTGCACCGATAATTGGACTGTATGTCTGTTTGTATATTCTTATGAGCTGACAGCGGTCACCCCAAACCTTTAATAAAAGGAATCACCAAGGGACTGTTCATCAGGCTTAAACACAATTGCTCTAGCCATGATGATTTTGTCTCACAGTCGAAAGAATTTTACAACAGATTCTTGGCTAGAGGTTACGAAAGGGCAGATCTCCATAGGGCATATGAAGAAGGGGCATTGATGGAAAGGTCCACCATGTTTCAGAGAAAGTCTCACATTAAGGGTTTCGCTCTCAAAGCAGCACTCTTTATTACACAATATAGTGCACAGGCAGAGCAAATCAAAAACATCATTAAATGTCATTGGAACGTTTTATCAGTGGACCCTGCTCTCAAACAGATTTTCCAAGAGGGACCTAGGTTTGTGTTTAAGTGAGCTAAAACCATTGCTAATCATGTTTCTTCCAGTTTATTTGAGTCTAAGACCACCAGTGGTCCCTCTTTTACAAAAGTGTCTCATAGATGTTTGCATTGTAAAATTTGCAAATACATGAAGACAGGACCAGATTTTGCTTTCACAGTGACGGGTCTGCAGTTTGGAGCCAGAACGTTTATCAATTGCAATACACGTTTTGTGGTCTATCTGCTGATTTGTCGCTGTGGTAAGCAGTATGTACTGTAGGGCGTACAACCAAAGCCCTACAAATTCGAATCATGGAGCATGTACGTCTCATTGTTAGGGGGGGGGACTTAACGCACCCAGTCTCCAATCATTTTTCATGTTGCAATCAAGTTAATCTAGATGCTTTTTATTTTTCAGGCATTGAGCACGTTCCACCATCTGTTAGAGGCGGAAACAGAATTAATGCTCTAGACCGCCGGGAGCTCTTTTGGATATTTACCATGAGGATACGGGTTCCTCATGGCCTCAACTCTGGATTGGGATCTTGGCCCTTTTTACGAGGACTAGAGTATGTTCCCTCATCCAAGTTCAATATATAATAAAATAAAAAAATATTTTTTTTGGTCCTTATGGACATAATGGGTTTAGTTTTTTTTTTTAGTTTCTCTTCACTTTCTTAAAATGTTTGATTGTATAAGTGGGGGGTCTAAGTCTATATATAGCCTATACACATATTCGGGGGCGCGCACACGCTTCGTGATGACACGGCCGAGTACCAGGTGCGACGGCAGGCAGTCTACAGGTATGTTTTGTAATTGGTTTATTCAGGTATGATTCTCCTATAAATACACTCCTGATCCTTTAATATGTATACCTTGATAAAGAGCCGAGGCTTGAAACGCGTTGGTAGCTGACCATTACCATGACCATTAAATAATCAATTTTTTATGGAATGCGCACTTTTCTAATTTTTTTTTCAAATATTTGATGTCCATGAGTAGTGTTGTTATCTCCTCCTTCATTCATCTATCCATTGCAAATGGAGGCACACTGTGAACCTTGGGAACCAGGGACATCCACGTGGATGCAGCAACATTCAAGTGAGTCCACTTTTGGTTGAATTTGTCCCTAGCTTATTCTTATCATTGGACTATAGGTATGTAACGAGTGTAAACATTGGCTACGGTTTCTGGACTGTGTGTTTACATTTCCTTCACTATCATTAGTGTTAGGTAATGAACCGTATGCCACACCGAGTACCTGTCCTATACTTCAGCTATTCATTTCAGAGGTTTGATACAGGAGTACATCACCTTTTTTACTATTCTTATTGTGTCTGTACATAAAGAGGTCATTAGCACCACACAAGCTAGCTATTTTATGGTTGGCCTTAGTAGAGTAAGAAGAAAAGATGAAGGCTTCACTGTGCTCAAAACCAGACACCTACTGTATTATATTGCATGAGGTACAGAAAATTGAAGAATTGGTGTAGTAAGCTTCATCATTAACAAGATATTGAAACAAAATAGTGGAGCATCATTCAATTGACAGAACAGGAAACGAGTGGCGGCGCACAGCCAGAAGGAACTCCACCAGGCAAAGTAATCGCAGTACAAAACTTCTATTTTATTGGCACATGAAGGTAAAAAAACACCAACGCGTTTCGCGCGGGAGGCACTTTATCAAAGAGACTATGGACTCTAATGGACTTTCCCCTGCTTTAGTAGTGAAACCACTTCCGTCCCACCTGTCCGTCAGACCAATCGCTCATCACGCTATTCCTTGCTCGTGGGTGTGGGGGACAGAAGCGGAACACTACCGTAATGCAGTGATCAGTGTGTACCGTATATACACATAAGGCAGCCACAGTGTAGCACAAATAGTGTTTAGCATAAGTAAACAAACAAGCAGGGGAAGCAGGAGAAAAGAAAAATAGGACAAATTTAGACTATACATAAACAGGTCTCATACAGTACGTTTAATAAAAAAAATCCTCGTTATAGTGCATATATCTATATAGGGCTAATAAAAACATATATAGTAAAAGATTGGAAAATTCATAATCAATCAGTTTAAATGCACATATTCTCTGAAAACACTCTCCAATGTTTGTCCTTCGATTCTGTAGACTAGTATAAAGAACTAAGAGGGAAAGTGGCACCATACGTCATGGAGAGGGAGGTACTTTGGGTATTTAGGTAATCGTGATGTTTGTATGTGTTACTCTTTGATAAAGCGTGGGGGACCACGTGAAACGCGTAAGAGGTGCTCTCGATGTTTTTAATGTGCCAGTAATAAATATTTTGTACCGAGAAGAACTGCAGTCCGGTCTGAATATTTCCTTCTAAGGCAGCTGCACCGACTCTCACAACTCCTTTCCATGCCGAATCCATGCGGGTAGGAACACACCGACAGCGCCCGTACCTCCACAGTATTACGAGTGAGTAACCTTTTTGTTACATTGTAGTTCGCATCAAACAATAAAGTTACAAGCTTACCACCACACACCCATGTAAGATATACCTGACATACAAGGCTATTGGGTGTGTATGAATAGTGGTTTATTTGCAAGGATTTAGGGCAATGATTTTGTGCATATCTACTGACACTGTGGAACATTGTTCGTTATGGGCTTATTAAGCTGTTTCAATTAGAAGGTCAAAAGGTTTCATGTGCTACACATTGCACACCTACATTCATGGACATTAATCTTGGGCAGCATCGCAAGGGGTGTATTCCCCTATTTTTTGTCAAAGATGATATCATCTTTGGCCCTTGTCGATCCATGTTGTGTTATCTGAGAGACCAATGTCATAAGCTACTGTACTGTATATCGGTAGGTACAGCAATGCATACACTTAATTCTTTTTAAAAAGTATATTTTTAGCAAGTTTTAAAACCCAAAAAGTACCCATTCAAATATTTTCAATGTTATAAAAGAGGAATTAAATATATAATTTCATACTGTAGCATAATTTTTACACTTTAAATACAATTCATTTTGAGCAAAACTGCCAATTTTATTTTTTTAGTTTGCACAATCTCATTGGAAATAAGTCAACACTATTCCATAATTGCTTATTAAAAATCCCAAGATATAAATATTTGATCTCTAAGTCACAAGAAATAGAACAAAAAAGCATAGCTGCATTATTACAGTACATATTGCATTTGCAAGCTGCTTCTTCATTTTGTTTCCTAGGAGATTTCTTCCAGTGTATATAAAGTTAGAAGTCGCCACATGTCTTTTCATAAATAAATGGGGTGTTGTATTGCAATCAATAAATCTATTGGAACTATTTATGGGAACTGGAGCGGACCCCAACATTTTCGCAAGTACAATGATGGTTGTTTATTCAAAGGTGATTGCTTGTTAAGGAGCGCCCTCTAGTGACCTAATGTTAAGGTACTGTACGGCAAAGATGCAAATCACTCTTTGCTACATACTGTACAGTACAGTGGACATTTTCACTGGTGTCTTGGCTCTTAAAAAAAAAAATGCAGCTTTTGATTTTGTATATTTGTATTATTTATTTTTAAACAGTTGACAGGATTTTTTTTTTTTTTTTTTTTTCAAAGTTCGACCATTTTACTCAAAACAGGCCCAACGGCAAAAAAAAAAAAAAGAATCCGAGTATGGGTCTCTCTTGGGTTTTGAATCAGATTGCACTAGTTTGATTCAGAGTTCAACTCAAACTTTCGATTTTTCAAACAATTCGACATGGTGTTCGAATTAAACTCCCGAATCCGCAAAGTTGGGATTTAGAACACACATTTACAGACGTCCGTGTGTTGGCCTGTGTGCTTATTTTTCTGTTCATTATATACATTTGTGACCCCCTTCTAGAGTACCTTGAATAAAATGTTGTAATTATGGTGCATGATCCTTTTTTTTTCATGTATTTTTGCAAGTTAGGCCCATAAAGAGAAGAGATGAGCCATTCTATATAAAAAAAAAGAAAACAAAAGTGAAAACAAAACAAATCAAAGGCTCAATGGCCCAGTCTGTGTACAATACAGCATATATTGGGGCACAGTTACTACAAATATAGGAAAACGCATGTAATAGTAACACAAATATCCTTCAACATAAAAAAGGCACCCGTTTTTTTGTTTCTTTTGAAGTATTATTGGCAAAACGCAGCAAATAGCTGAAATCACAAAACAATTAATTAGTGCTCATTATTCCATTAGTGCTGTAATAACATGTCTGGAGTTGATTAGATAATGAACACAGACTAAAATAACGAGTATTTGGCAATGATCAAGAAACAAATATCAACCCAATTAGTTTGCTTTACATGTTCCAAAATAAAAGTAAATAAATCCGATCACACACACACACACGAAATGCGACTACAGGAGAGAACAAGGAAATGGGAGAAGACAAGAGACAGAGGGCGCACTCCAGCTGTAGAGCACTGAAGTGGGCAAAGTAATACGCATGTTAGAACCCACGGATTCATTAGCTTTGTCCAATCACTTCATACACCATTTGAACTCATTTTTTTTTTATGTACAGTATAGCACTTCCCCATATTCAAGTGTTTACTCTGAAAGTCTCATTACCTTCACTGTTTATCCTTGCAATTGAAACCCATTCCAAAGAGACATGGAATCCACTTCCTTTGATATCCAATTCATCTTTTTCAATAGACAGCAAAAGGACCTCGATAATATGCAGCTCAGCATGAGCAAAGGACACGCTGTGCACTACAGTAAACGGATTTCCGAGTTCCTGATTAAACATGATCTGCAACAAAACAAAAAAATTAAAAAGTGCAACATTAAGCTCCAAACCATATCATTTAGGGTCAGCAATTACAAATATAGAAGAAAAAGGGAATAAATAAAAAAGGATCCTTTGGTTGCCAGCTCAGAAACAGTTTTTGGTTCAGAACAGTTTTAGAATTGTAGATTTACTTTAAGTCCAAGTAATGATTTTGTACAACGTTGCGCTCAAGGTAGTCTGGTCAAATCAGTGCAATGTACACTGAAATAAAAAACAATAATAATAAAAAAAAAACAAAAGCCGCCCACGAAAAATGGGGCGAGTAAGAGGTCTATACAGATACCATTACACAGAATGCTCACCTAGTGTCGTCAGATATGTGCCAATGTACGTTTTGCATCATGTGATGCTTTTTGAAGGCGTAAAAGTCTATGACATCACAGGATAAGGAGTCTGTGTAATGGTGTCCGTATTCTGTGCACCGCGTACTCACCCAGTATATTCATTGACATCTTCCCTTTTTTTTAAATTGAAAACTTAGTAGCCGGACTCCTTAGCTAGCCCTTGTAATTATCGGAGCTTGCAGTCAGTCTCTGCTATATCATGCAGTCACTAAGTATCGACATTGCTACCCTTTCCCTCGTTTATAATAAAAATAGCAAATCTGCAATAAGAAGGGAACGTCGGCTAATACAGTCTGAACTTAGGTCTATCTACATGTATGTACTTGGAGAAAAGAAATCCCTTAGTGGTGCACTACTGCCAAAATAATGAGTTCTTTTCAGATGCTAAAACTTACATTTTATTTGGCATGGTTAAAAAAAATCACTGTATTTAAGAGCACATTTATCTGTTTGTTACGTATCCCGCTGTATTTATTTTAACCATGCCAAATAAAATGTAAGTTTTATCACCAGAAAATATTTCATTATTATTTTGGTAGCAGTGCACCACTAAGGGATTTCTCCAAGTACACACCTGTACATTTTTGTTATTCTATTAACATCTCAGGTAGCACACACTGCGTGCAGCACATTTCATGTTCAAGCGAGGTCTCCTTATATCTGTCCCCAATCTGAATACTAAATAGATTGCAAGCTGCTATCTTTATTTCCCCTTTTTTGAGTAGCTCAGTGATCCCAAAACAGGGTTCCGCGGCACCCGGGGGTTCCGTGAGAGGATCAAAAGGGTTCCGCGGGATTTCCCCCCATCTCCCAGGGTAGGGAGAAAGCAGGGCTGTTGCTAAGAGGCTGGGCAGTGCAGTTTCCTAAATCTTGATTGGCTGCATTACCTAGCAGCAGCCAATCAGGAGGAGGTGTCAGGAGCCTGGTGTGGCTAAGCTGATGAGGAAGCAGCATGGGGGAGAGAGGTGAGGCTGTGTCTGTCCTGTGTGTATTTGTCCTGTCTTGTGGTGTGTGTGTGTTTATTTTCTGTGACTGTCTCTGCCCTGTGTCTCCTGTGACTCTGCCCTCCCCTATGTCTCCTGGGACTCTGCCCTCCCCTATGTCTCCTGGGACTCTGCCCTCCCCTATGTCTCCTGGGACTCTGCCCTCCCCTATGTCTCCTGGGACTCTGCCCTCCCCTATGTCTCCTGGGACTCTGCCCTCCCCTATGTCTCCTGTGACTGTCTCTGCCCTGTGTCTCCTGTGACTCTGCCCTCCCCTATGTCTCCTGTGACTGTCTCTGCCCTGTGTCGAGAAAATATTGGGGTAGACCCCAAAGAGTAACTAGTGCTACAGAGCATATACCTTTAAATTCAAAAGAAATATATTGTTGAGTTCACTGCTTAAAACCGGAACACATAATGTCCATTGTACATGCTTGGAGCTTGGGCATTAACCCCTAGGTGAACCATGGTTTGGCAGGGGCAAAGAGAGTTGTTTGGGAGATATCCTAGGACCCTTCCCAAACCTCTAATATGCACCCAAAACACTATGTACCGATGGTATTGGGGCAGCTCACTTTAAAGCATTTTGTACTCACGTATATCCTTGTTTGGGACCGGGTAAGTGTGCTCCAGCTGGGTATATGTAGAACGAAATCACCTTGTACCGGGAGTGAAGATGAGTCAGCGGGCACTACGGTGCAGGAAATACTCCAAGAGGCTGGACTGTACTGTCAAAAAAATCCTTTATTCAAACATGGTTTAAAAATTAAGAGGAGGGAAGAGAGCCCCTGCACCTCTAACGCGTTTCACTCGTACTCGAGCTTTCTTTGAGAAAACATCTCTTCCCTCCTCTTAATTTTTAAACCATGTTTGAATAAAGGATTTTTTTGACAGTACAGTCCAGCCTCTTGGAGTATTTCCTGCACCGTAGTGCCCGCTGACTCATCTTCCCTCCCGGTACAAGGTGATTTCGTTCTGCCCTGTGTCTCCTGTGACTCTGCCCTCCCCTATGTCTCCTGTGACTGTCTCTGCCCTGTGTCTCCTGTGACTCTGCCCTCCCCTCTGTCTCCTGTGACGGTCTCTGTCCTGTGTCTTCTGTGACTGACTATCCTGTTGTGGGGGTGCCTCAGTAACGGAGCACTGTGATTAGGGGTGCCTCAGTAACAGAGCACTGTGATTAGGGGTGCATCAGTAACGGAACACTGTGATTAGGGGTGCCTCAGTAACAGAGCACAGTGATTAGGGGTGCCTCAGTAACGGAGCACTGTGATTAGGGGTGCATCAGTAACGGAACACTGTGATTAGGGGTGCATCAGTAACGGAACACTGTGATTAGGGGTGCATCAGTAACGGAACACTGTGATTAGGGGTGCCTCAGTAACGGAGCACTGTGATTAGGGGTGCCTCAGTAACAGAGCACTGTGATTAGGGGTGCCTCAGTAACAGAGCACTGTGATTAGGGGTGCCTCAGTAACAGAGCACTGTGATTAGGGGTGCCTCAGTAACGGAGCACTGTGATTAGGGGTGCCTCAGTAACGGAGCACTGTGATTAGGGGTGCCTCAGTAACAGAGCACAGTGATTAGGGGTGCCTCAGTAACGGAGCACTGTGATTAGGGGTGCATCAGTAACGGAACACTGTGATTAGGGGTGCATCAGTAACGGAACACTGTGATTAGGGGTGCCTCAGTAACGGAGCACTGTGATTAGGGGTGCCTCAGTAACAGAGCACTGTGATTAGGGGTGCCTCAGTAACAGAGCACTGTGATTAGGGGTGCCTCAGTAACGGAGCACTGTGATTAGGGGTGCCTCAGTAACGGAGCACTATGATTAGGGGTGCCTCAGTAACGGAGCACTGTGATTAGGGGTGCCTCAGTAACGGAGCACTGTGATTAGGGGTGCCTCAGTAACAGCACTGTGATTAGGGGTGCCTCAGTAACAGAGCACTGTGATTAGGGGTGCCTCAGTAACACAGCACTGTGATTAGGGGTGCCTCAGTAACGGAACACTGATTAGGGGTGCCTCCGTAACATAGCACTGTGATTAGGGGTGCCTTAGTAACGGAGCACTGTGATTAGGGGTGCCTCAGTAACAGAGCACTGTGATTAGGGGTGCCTCAGTAACAGAGCACTGCGATTAGGGGTGCCTCAGTAGGGGAGCACTGTGATAAGGGGTGCCTCAGTAACTGAGCACTGTGATTAGGGGTGCCTCAGTAACGGAGCACTGTGATTAGGGGTGCCTCAGTAACGGAGCATTGTGATAAGGGGTGCCTCAGTAACAGAGCACTGTGATTAGGGGTGCCTCAGTAACAGAGCACTGTGATTAGGGGTGCCTCAGTAGGGGAGCACTGTGATAAGGGGTGCCTCAGTAACTGAGCACTGTGATTAGAGGTGCCTCAGTAACTGAGCACTGTGATTAGGGGTGCCTCAGTAACGGAGCACTGTGATTAGGGGTGCCACAGTAACGTAGCACTGTGATTAGGGGTGCCTCAGTAACGTAGCACTGTGATTAGGGGTGCCTCAGTAACTGAGCACAGTGATTAGGGGTGCCTCAGTAACGGAGCACTGTGATTAGGGGTGCCTCAGTAACGTAGCACTGTGATTAGGGGTGCCTCAGTAACGCAGCACTGTGATTAGTGGTGCCTCAGTAAGGGAGCACTGTGATTAGGGGTGCCTCAGTAACGGAGCATTGTGATAAGGGGTGCCTCAGTAACGGAGCACTATGATTAGGGGTGCCTCAGTAACGGAGCACTGTGATTAGGGGTGCCTCAGTAACGGAGCACGGTGATTAGGGGTGCCTCAGTAACGGAGCACTGTGATTAGGGGTGCCTCAGTAACGGAGCACTGTGATTAGGGGTGCCTCAGTAACGGAGCACTGTGATTAGGGGTGCCTCAGTAACGGAGCACTATGATTAGGGGTGCCTCAGTAACACAGCACTGTGATTAGGGGTGCCTCAGTAACGGAGCATTGTGATTAGGGGTGCCCTGAGAGAGAAAAAAGGTTGAAAACAACTGAGCCAAGTACTAGAAGCCTCTAGTCTATTTATACTATATAGGCAACAGTATATACTAGCTCAATTGCTACAATACCTTATAGAAATTACATAATAAGAAAAGGGGAATTGCCACTAGAAGTCACTAAGTTACTAAAGTGTATACTTAGAGCAGCAGAACATGTGAAATTTAGTTTTTTGTTTGTTTTTAAATCAGTTCTGTAGTATTTCATGTGACTGTGTTTCTGTTTTTATTGAACTTAATGCCACTTTAAATGAGTTTTGAAACATCTTTTGATATCCTCAGCAGGTTTTAGCCCACTTCCTCAGCAGGTTTTAGCCCACTTCCTCAGCAGGTTTTAGCCCACTTCCTCAGCAGGTTTTAGCCCACTTCCTCAGCAGGTTTTAGCCCACTTCCTCAGCAGGTTTTAGCCCACTTCCTCAGCAGTGCATGATCCCTGCAACACTTTCCTGTTTGGGACAATTTGTTGGAAATGTTCCCAGCAGTCTCGGCTGTAAACTGTAATAGATAGTGTTACCTAAGTAATATAAGGATACACTGACTGGAGAAGCCATTATGTTGGGCACACAGTTGTAGGACGAGATGAGGGAGCGGTATATGTTATATGTAGTAAAAAATAGTAAAATGGAAATATATAGAGTTCTCTCAGCTCAGACAGTCACAATCTCCTCTTGAAGACAGGAGGGGAGTGGAGATTGTGACTAGCTGGTCTGAGCAGAGAAAACCCCGCAGAGCAGTGCTGCCGTTTGCCGAGCGGCCGCTATAGGGAGCAGCACGGGCATACCCACAAAGCGCCTCACTCCAAGTGCCATCTTAGGCCTCAGACACGCTTACCGCTGGCGTGCTGAGGCGCGCTGAGGCTCAGGGAAAGCGGGTGCTTTCCCTGGCCTTGCGGTTGCATACCGCAAGCGCTCTCAGCAGGCCGTCAGGGGGCGGTCCGGGGGCGGGCGCGTCACTGGCCGGGGGAGGGCCAGTGACGTCATGGAGCTGGTTTGCCCTCATTGGGCGAATCGCTCACGTGACCGGCCTGTCTCGCCTGCAAGCGGGGGAATTTTAAATTCCCCTAAGACCTGCGCTTCCGCAAGCGCGCGGAAGCGCAGGTGAGCCCCTACTAAAGCCGCTCTAATTGCGGCTGTAGGGGCTCAGTGCTGAGCGGGAGCGCGCGTCAGCACGCTTCCGCCAGCAAGCACCAAACATGGCCAAGGCCTTAGACAAAACTGGATCTTATTAACACACAAATACTTTAGTGTGACATGCCTGTTATACTCATACTTATGCGAGTATAATGTTTGAAGATTGGAAAGTTATTTCTTCTATCGGTCATCTGCAGTACTACTCTTTAAAGTTACATGTTACTATTTTTTACATATAACGTATCCCGCTCCCCCATCTCGTCCTACAACTATTTGCAAGAAAAAAAGAAGACTCTTTCTTAATGAAGTTTGAGTGGGACACTTTTGATGATGTTGTATCATTTAAGGGTAGCCAGGTCCCCTCCGGTCCCCCGGTATAATGGTGTATTCCCCTTACCTCCGCTGACATAGGGGGTGATGCGGGAGGCGTTGGGCTGTTGCAGGGGCGAGCGCATCGCCAGAGGCTCCAGCGGCTGCCTCTGCAGGGCGCCGCCATGTTAGGTTGCGTGCGCGTGCACTCGTGGAGGTCCGCACATTCGCAGAGAGATTTGCGGCAGCCATGCCCAGGTACTGAACACATTTTCATCATATTTAGAGGGTTTCATTGTATTGTATTGTATGTCTTTATTTATATAGTGCCAAAAGTGTACTCGGCGCTTCACAAAATATACAGTACAGGGAATTAAAATAATACATTAAGCACAGCAAAATCAGACAATAGGAAAGGAAATCCCTGCCTCGAAGAGCTTACAATCTAAGAGGTATGATGGGAGACTTACAGAGGCAGCAGGTGAGGGAATAAGTGCTTTAAATAGCAGTGCTTGGCCACAATGGGTGGTAGAAGTGGCTGAGTTTGGGACAGTAACCATGAATGCAGGCAGTTGGTGATGCTTAACTTGTGGGGTCAGTTTTATGGTTAGTCAGTATTAAATCAGAAGGTTAACAGCATTTACAGGGGAAGAGGTGGCAGGGAGGCATGGGTGAGATCAGATGTTTATGTCTGGGTTCAGGCTTAGGGGAGATCCCCAGCAGCAGGAAGGAGTAGATAGACGGTGTGAATAGAGGATTTGTGTGGGTGTTTTTTATTGAGGGGTAAAGAAGTTGTTGGGAGAGAGTTGTATAAATAATGGTGCAGTGGGGAGCAGGGAAGTTGTAGAGAACAGAAACGCTCACAAAGGAGTGAGGAAACAGTAAACAGAAAAAGCAATAGGGAGGGCACAGTGAGATGCAGGAGGAGAGAGTCCAGGTATTGGAGGATAGGAAGGTTTCAAATAATCACAATCACAGTTTCATGTTGCAGGTGTTCTACATTTGCAAAGCTGAAGAGAAATCTGCATTTGGCACTGGGCATAGTGAGTGAACAGGGGCGGAACACAGATTGTAATTAAGTTCATACTTGAACTCGGAGCACAACAGTATTAATACAACTTATTATGTTACTTTAAAGAAAGCTGTCAAAAAGGTGACATTCCTACTCTGACTGGGCACAGCAGGAAAGCAAACACTCACCTCCCACTTTCCATCTGCAGCGTCTCCCCGCTTTCCAGTTCTAATGAGATACAATGTTCCTGTTCCATCTGACAGAGTGACCCATGTAGAAGAAGTGAAATGCATGGAGGCACACAGCCGATTATCACAGGCACTCACATCACTCGGTAGCCTGAAAACCTCCCTAGGTTTTCCCAAGGCAGCATCCTTCATTTATATATATAAAAAAAAAAAAGAAAGGGAGGACATATTTAGTTTCAATTATATTTTTAATGTTAGTAATAACTATGGTACAACAAAAACTACTTTTTTTTCAAATATAAAAACATTGCATCCAAAAACTGAAATCGATTTGAATTGAAATGTGTTAACTGTTCATGGCGTATTATGACCAGACAAGGGTCTCAGAGCCCAGAATATATTATGATATAATATATTGACATTTGAAATAAATGGGTCCCAAAAATTAAAGCACAGTGAGCCAAATTGTTCAGCAGTAACATTTCAGTAATGATGATGACAAAGGGTCTCTGAATTGACTAATGTATAGGCTTTTTTTTGCCTCTACAGATATATCTATATACACACACATATAGATAGATAGATAGATAGATAGATAGATAGATAGATAGATAGATAGATAGATAGATAGATAGATAGATAGATAGATAGATAGATAGACTGCTATATACTGTATCAGCTCATGTAAACAAAACTTCTCTCTCAGTAATTTGATGCATAATATAGTACCAGCAAATAACCCTTCTGCACATTGTTTTCCTGTAGTGAGCACGCACAATTGGCAAAATAACTTGGACTTACTTATTAACATTACTGTTTTTCTAATGTTCCATATTTATATTGAAAAAAAAACAGTAATTTTTTGCATGTTAGTGCACTGTGCGTGTGAATGTGTGCACGTGTGCGCAAGTGTGTGAATGTGTGTGCAAATGTGTATGAGTGTGTGAATTTGTATGAGTGAAAGAAAATAACTCTGGCACATAGGAGTCGCTGTAAATGAAAACTATATGTGAGAAGTTTATAGTAAGAATCAAATCGGTCCTCAGATAACAATCAAATTGTTTAAGCAATCATATGCATATTTATTAAAACCTTTTGGTAAAAGAACTGTAATTATGTTCTACTTGAACCCAATATAGACATGTTACAGAATACACATTAAAAATATATATATATTAACGCGTGGCCAAAACCGAGCTGAACGGTCGCTTGTCAGCTCAGCTCCACAGAATCAAAATAATCTAAGGCACAAAAACGCCTAATAAAGCGCTTTTTCCAGCTCCTATAGTAGGAGACTAAAGGACTTACACCTGCTGTTTGACCCTGAGACCCTCCGGCAGACGGACCGCTGCGCAAAAGACTAAGGCTACGCTTTTAGTGCTGGCGACGCCACGGTCAGGCGTAATGAGAGTTTCTAAGCCCAAGGAACCACAGCTGTGAGCAGCACAAAAGGTACTTCTTCTTCCAATCTTGATGTCAGGGGAGGGTTATTTAAAATCGCTCTACTAGTGAGGTGTTGGGACAAACCACATTGGAAGGAAGAGTTAGGCCGTGCTTATACCGAAAACTGCAGACGCTGCACGGCTCAATAACAAATTGCTACAATGCAAGTTTACATACCTCACGCGACGCATGCGCAGACACGCGCTGCAGGGTGGCAGACAGGAGACCAGACACTGGATTTTGTTTTCAGAAGGCGACGGCCGCATCACGTGAGCAGTTCACGCCTCCCTGTCTCTTCCAGTTACCTCCTGAGATGATGATGATATATATATATATATATATATCAACTGTAAATATTCCTGTATATTCATCTGCATGTCTTAAGACAGGTCTGCAACCCTGTCTTTCACCATTATCACCCAGCACACAGCACCTCCACTGCAGCAAGGGATTAATGTGAGCTTGAGATAAAAGCATGTCATTTCCCAGAATCCCTTGCTGCAGTGGAAGTGCTGTGTGCTGGGTGATAATGGTGAAAGACAGGGGTGCAGACCTGTCTTAAGACATGCAAATGAATATACAGGAATATTTACAGTTGCTTTATGCTTTACTGTGGAGGGTTTTTGTCACTTTTTTTACCCACCATAACATATATATATATATACATATACATACATATATATATATATATATATATATATATAATCAAAGCCTGTGAGCAGAGGATTGGAGGCCCACACAGCAATAGTTGAATTGTTCAATAAACCGGATTACATTGCATAATACTGGTCAACTGTGGTCAAATAGTATATTCAACAATGCCTTCATTTTCATGCTCAATATGGCCATACAAGCAATTATAAAAACCATACAGTTGTTTTCACAAACTATAGCAGGGGCGGCCCGTCCATATAGCCAAACTTGGTGGTCGCCAAGGGCACCAAGTTAAGTGGGGCGCCAAATTCCAGGAACAAAATACAAATAAAATAACAAAGATGTCATTATTTCAATTCCTGTGCACGTACAGAGGGAATATGAATTATAATTCATTTCTCAACAATTCTGAGAATTTATTAATGTAAAACCTTTTATTTATGGCAAAAAAATAAATACTGTAAATTGAGATATAGTCCACCTCAATGTTTTCTGCTAAATATTAGTCACGTCAAGAAAGGTGTAAAATATTAAAGGTATTAAAGGAATTTAGATATAAAGCCAGAAATTTGCAGCGCAAACAATCCTGGAGTGATAAGTGTATGTGTGATAATTAAAACAAAGCTTACATAGGGGAACCCCTCGGATCCAAATCAGCATGTGGTATAGAAATCAAATAGATCTAAATCTGCTAGGACTGTTAGAGAAAATGGGGAAAAATAAAAAGCGAGAAAAAAAAAATTAGTGCGATACCGTCAAAAATAAAATATTGTATTGAAGAAAAATGGCAACTCACAAACAGATTAAATATAAGCCTCTAGATGATGTCTCTCAGGAGAGGTGTAGATTCCAAACTCTCCTCGCTTGTAATTGTGGAGGACGGTAAGAGTCCTTGGAAGTTGCTGACTTCAAGTCGAAGTTAGCAGCATTCTTCCAGTTGATGAAAACTCCCATACGATGCATTTGCAAAGGCAGTGACGGTCACCCCGGGCTGATTTTATTCTGTTCTGTGTGTCACTTGTCCTTGCAATATCTGTTCTTCTACAAATTCTGTTTGCTTAAAATCACACTTTAAAAAAAAAAATTTTTAAGGAAAAATATTAAAAGGGACATTTTTAGCAAAACTACAGAATGCTTGGTTAGTTTCAATATATTTCTGGTTGAAGCAGCAAATACTACTTTCCCCCTCTTTTTTTGTCTTTTCTTTTTTTATATGTAAAGCATGTGACAATGTATAATTCTACATTTTTACCTAAGCCGGCAATCGTTTGGGGCTCCTGTTATAAATCTGTCAAAATCCGGATTGTGTGACTAACGAAATGGCCACCTTCTAACTTTGTGCTGCAGTCTGTGAAATGCTGCAGCTGATATGCAACATTAAATTACTAAGTGTAACACATTGTCTATTACTCTGAAAGCTGTAACAGTAGCCTGCTGTTTGGAACACAGCAACAGATCTGTTTGTGATACTTTGTTGCCAAAAGGACAGAGCTAAAAAAGTTGTGTGCCAGAGCCGGTTTCAAAAAGAGTAAGTGAATATAACTTTCTAAATGGTTGCTGTAGCAACCAAAATGATGATCAGAACATTTAAAAAAAAAAAAATCATTAAAAATGGCATTATGCGTTAAAAAAAGAGCAGACAGTATTATCAAATACCACAGAACTCATTTTTTAAATATTACACCATTTACAATATCCTCAATGGAATAAAATTACGTTCATACCACCGTACCCAATTTAACATCCTGCCGTGTTTACTGCATGCAGTAAAAAAAACTTGTTTCTGTTAGTTCGTAATACACAAGGGAAATTACCTTTTTCAGCATGTTATGCTCTCCTATAAGCTATTTCACAAAGCAAATTCACATGGTTTCAGAGATGATTAAATATTAGTAAAACATGAAATGTCTATTTCCACTATACAGGCATACCCCGCATTAACGTACACAATGGGTCCAGAGCATGGATGTAAAGCGAAAATGTACTTAAAGTGAAGCACTACCTTTTTCCCACTTATCGATGCATGTTCTGTACTGCAATCGTCATATACGGGCATAACTGATGTAAATAACGCATTTGTAACAGTCTCTATAATCTCCCCGCTTGCGCACTGCTTCGGTACAGGCGAGGACCAGGCACGCAACTGCTCAATGCGGACATAACCATGTAGAAATAACAAATCCAAAGAAATAGGGGGAGGGGCTATGAATGTTTGTGATGTCATATTACGGCATTACCTGATACATAACAAAACAACAGTCACATTTGTAAGGTAACTTCAAAAAGAGTAGAAACATCTTTGTATAATTAAGGCACTAATGGTTTGGCATTCTGCCAGGCTAAAATGTAAAAGTTCTAGTCAAACATCCATCAAATGTTATTACAAGAATGAAAGCACCATTATTGGGTGGGGAGTTTGGCCTAAGTCGCTTGATGCATTAGGATAAGAAATGATGATGAATACTTTATTATACAGAAAAACGATGGCTATATTGTTCTGATCCCAAAGGGTGATTTAATATACTCCGAAGTGGCCAATTGCACCATAATGTATCGAAAGCCCAAAATCGACTGTAATAGTGTTTGGGCCAAACACAGTGTGATCAGCTGCTTTGGAGTGTATTGCATTACCCTTAAATATGGGGTAATATGATAATAGTGCAGGGGTTCTCAACTCCAGTCTGCAAGATCCCCCAACAGGCCAGGTTTTCAGGATATCCCTGCTTCTGTAATAGTGTGAATACCATTCACTATTTGTTAATAAATTGTGATTTGAATACGAGTTACACAAATTCCACAAATTAACATTTCTTACAGAGATATACAGGGGCAAGAAAACGTTTGTGACCCCATTAGGATTTTCACATATTTCAAACCTAAAATGTTATTAGATCTTAACCCAAGTTTTAATAATAAAGATAACCTGATCAAACAAATCACATAAAAACATGATATTTGTTCAACATTTATTTATCCACAATTGATTCAATATTAAATATCCATGTGTGAAAAAGTATGTGAACCTTTAGATTCCATGGGTGGCGCCCCCATGAGCAGCAATGATTTCAACTAAGCATTTCCTATAACTGCTGCTCAGTCTCTTACACCAGTTTGAGGAATTTTGTCCCATTCCTCCTTACAAAACTGCTTCAACTCAGCGACATTTGAGGGGTTCCTTGCATAGACAGCTTGCTTCAAGTCCTGCCATAACTTTTCAATGGGGTTTAGGTCTGGCCTTTGACTAGGCCATTGTAAAACATGGAATTTCTTCTTCTGCAGCCACGTTTGTAGATCTGCTTGTATATTTACTGTAAGATCATTGTTTTGCTGCATGACCCACTTTCGCTTTAGCTAGAAGACAGATGGCTGGACATTCTCCTCTAGAATCTTCTGATACAATGCAGAATTAATGGTTGTGTGCCAATGACAAGCCACCCAGGTCCTGAGGCAGCAAAGCAGCCCCAAACAATCACACTCCCACCAACATGCTTGACGGTTGGGATAAGGTTCTTCTGTTCGAACGCAGCGTTTGGTTTTCGCCAAACACAACATTTCTCATTGAGGCCAAACAGTTCCACCTTTGACACATCTGTCCAGAGAACATTGTTTCAGAAGTGTTGTGGATCATCTACTGCAGGGGTGAGCAAACTTTTTATGCCGAGCCCCCCTTTTCATCAATGATATTTGTCGGGCCCCCCCTGCCTGATGTGAACAAAAATCACATGAAAAAAAAAAACAAGTTTAAACGGTATACAATACAAATGTGACTACAAATACATATAAATACTTACATATTTCAACATTATATCGATATGTACGATATCATGTGTGACAATCTCAAATAGATTCTCATTATCTCCTCTCCTCAACCCCCTATGACTGCGGCCCCGCTGGTGCTGAGCGCGCAGTAATTGCCGCTTTTACTTACATAAATCTATATGTGTAAGTCCCTGCTCATGTGCTGTGCGGGCACGCACGCTCACTCAAGTTAGGTGCTTGAGTAAACAAAAAATTAACTTTCAAGCGTGCTCAACTTGCCTGCAACAACATCCCCACCTCCACGCGCGCTTGCGAAATAGCCAGGACACCCAGCGCTCATGCTTAGAGAGCTGGTGACATCACCGCTTTCAAGCATGAGCGCGGTCAGCGCCAGCGGGGCCGCAGTCTTTCTATTGACGTCTATAGATACCTGCTGCAAATGCATTCTTTAATATTGTTTACATTTTCAATGCTTAGTTAGGGACATTAATTATTATCCCCCATGGACTGTAAAGTGTCTGTAGAACTGCAGGGTTATAGCGACCAGAAGACAGTAGGACAGGGATGAGAGAACCATGAATGCACTCAAATCTTATTCTCAAATTCATTGCACTTGTCATAACATTTGGAGCTGTAACATGTTTATGAGATGGATCACTATCTGTTTATTTGGCTGGTATCTGGTAATATTTGTTTCTTTTGGTGCACTGTCAATATCACACAGGCAATTATTTGGGGGGGGGCATTCATTCCACCCCATATCTACCTCCCTTCCCTCTTCCCCCCCTTTTTGTCATCCACCCTCCTACTTAGCAGTATTATTTTGTATACCTTTTTTTAACTGTTATGGGGTGTTTTTCCTTGTGTTTCAGTAATATTAGAGTACATTGGGTAAAATTCAGATAGCCTACCCTTTCTTGCAATTTCAGCTGTGCCTCCTGTCCTGTGTGACTGAAGAGAATTGCAAAGCAGGGTGCCAGGTCACGAGCATTAGCAGGAGCAGAGTGCTGCAGGGCAGGCACCAGAAGCAGGGACATTCCACGTCAGACATGCCTGCTCCTCCCCTGCAGTCCTCCTGCATTCTTGCCCTCTTCTTCCGATCCACCAGCTACTCTAACAGGGTTCTTTTGCAGCTGGCTGTCATGCCCTCATAACCAGACTAATACATCCCCCCTTATAGACCAGGACTACAAAACACTGTGAGCCAGAACATACAGCTACATACATATAGAGAGGGTACATTCCCTGATATATGAAAAGTTAGTAGATGTTTCTTTAATCCTGAAACAATCGGTGCACTTTGTGCCTGTTGAGTGATTTCACTGTATTGTAGTGGATCTCTGGACTGTGACTGCACCTTTAACTGGATGTCGTAAGGGCGAGGGGGGGTGATGGAGTTCGAGTTTATTTATTAGCAGTCTGTGCTCTGTCACTGACTAAACAACTCTTCCAATTCCACACAATGTACACTGAATGCTGACCTACCTTATGCAGCAAGCTCAGTACACACAGCCCTGCTACACACACCTGACCAGCCCCTGATCTGTCCTCTTCCTGCTCTGTCTGCACAGCGCTGCTACAGGGCAGACACAGGAAGCAGGGACATTCCACGTCAGACCGCTGGGGCCTGCTCCTCCCCTGCAGTCCTCCTGCGTTCTGGCCCTCTTCTTCCGATCCTCTAGCAGCTCTGACAGGGTTATTTTGCAGCTGCTGTACCTCCGCCCCCCCTCCATCATGTTCTGCCGCCGCCTGCACACAGCATGTTTCGCCGCCCCCAGGCTGCACCGGCCCTGCGACCCCCTTAAAATATCTTGCGCCCCCCAGTTTGCGCACCACTGATCTACTGTATCTGCTCTTTGACGAACTTCAGACGGGCAGCAATGTTCTTTTTAGAGAGCAGTGATTTCCTACTGGCTATCCATCCATGAACACCATTCTTGTTCAGTCTTTTTTTGATAGTTGAGTCATGAACACACAGTCAAGGCGAGTGTGGCCTGCAGATCCTTGGATGTTACCCTAGGGTTCTTTGTGACTTCCTGGATGATTTGCCAGTTTGTCCTTGGAGAGATTTTGGTAGGATGAGCAATCCTGGGTAGAGCGACTGTAGTCTTGAACTGTATCCCTTTGTAGACCGACAGTGGATTGGTGAAGACCCAGATCCTTAGAAATGGTTTTGTAATGCTTTCTAGACTAATGAGCATCAATAACTGCTTTCCTGAGGTCCTCGTAAATTTATTTTGATCGTGTATGACATGTTTCCACACACCTGGATGATGAAAACCAAACTCAAAGTTTCTGATCTTTATATAGGGTGCGGCCACCCAAACTCATCCATGAATATATACCTAAATATTTAAACACATGATTCTAATCATTCCCTTTAACTTACGTAGCTGATAAAACCAGGGTTACACTTATTTTTGCACATACCCCAATTCTTAATTTCTCATTGTTTGTCTAATTCATACATCATTTTGTTTCTAAAGACATGGACTTGGTTAATATAAGCCCTGTTGGGAATTTAATAATAGACTGTTTTTGATTCAAGGTTATACTGGAAAAACTATGGCATTTCTGTACTTATCATTGGGGTTCACAAACCTTTTCTCGCCACTATGCATAAGGCCACATGACTGGAAAAAGAATAAGGAAACTTGTTTTGGAACAAAGTATTGGTTAACAGCTTTAATAATGGATGTAAGAAAATTAACAATCATGGTTCAGTGACTTTTGACAGTGTACCCATTCCATTATTCTTCACTGTGTAGGCAATATCTACTTATCATAAAAGCACAACCAACACATAGGAAAACATAACTTTGAATAATGAACAAAAATCTATGCTTATTTACAATTGCACTATTACAGAAGTTTGGAGTATCCAGGACTTCAAATATTTTTTTTTTTTTAGTACCATTCCCCTTATGTTCTCTAAATTTGTTTGCTGATTATTTACCACTATTCCCACACTTTATGCCCGACTTCCCTTCCTCTCCCCAATCCTTGGATCGATCCAAAGCTCCCCTTTACCTTAGCTCTCAAGTCGATCTCCTATACAGGCATACCCCAATTTAAGGACACTCACTTTAAGTACACTCGCGAGTAAGTACACATCGCTCAACAGGCAAACGCCAGCTCACGCATGCGCCTGTCAGCACGTCCTGAACAGCAATACCGGCTCCCTAACCGTACCGAAGTGGGCAGACTATAGAGCCTGTTACAAATGCTTTATTTACATCAGTTATGCACGTATATGACGACTGCAGTACAGTACAAGCATCAATAAGTGGGAAAAAGGGAATGCTTCACTTTAAGTACATTTTCACTTTACATACATGCTCCGGTCCCATTGCGTACGTTAATGCGGCGTATGCCTGTATAGGTTTTCCTAAACAGTGCCGGTTCTATTATCACATATGGCAAGTTGTAAAGTTTAACAGAAAGAAGATAGAATAAAAGCAACACATTTCAGAAACCATATGCCTTTAATCTTCTAAAAGACTTCAGCCTTATACACATTCATCCATGTAGTGTAGGGGAAACTAAGCAAAGAAATGGATTTGCTCAAGGTACAGTACAATTGTTTTGCAAGGATGCATTGTATAGACTTGCCATTTAGAAAATCACAGACACGGTAGAATGCAATGTTCATGTGGTAAGAGAAAAACATCACTTAAAAGACCTACATTAGGAGAAAACCACAGTAGAAAGATCAATACGAGTATGAAAGAATGAGCTTAGTACACCAACCGAATGCTAAGGATGAATAGGTTTATCCTCTTAAAAACAAAGCAAACAAAAACCGTTGGTTAATAGGACGCTATAATTATTTCAGAATCTCTTTCCTACAGTCACCTAGTGCTATAATGTTAATGCTTTTTCTCCTCTTCCCCCTCACCCCCTCCCCAAAAAACAAAGAAACATTGATAACAAGGTAAATGTAATGCAGTAAGAACATTGAATATTCCCTCTGATGCACACTGCTCATTTAGGGGGGGTTAGTTTTTTTTTGCAGTAAGCTTCCATACTGCATCAAACTGTGATTTCACAATTGTTTTCTTCTGATTTCTTACTGTGTCCTTAGATGGTTTGTTTACTCAATTAAACTTTATCCTCCCTCTCCACACAGCCTTGATTTTGCTTATCCTGCTGTGATGGCATTAAATTGCCAAGTTCTTGTTACTTTATGAAAGTTTCTTAAAAGTATTTCTTAATAGCTGCTTCCTTAACTCAAACTCAAAGAATGAACATAGTCCCTAGCGCACGAGGTGATCACGTTTTGGCAGTCCGAAACTCCCCCTGCATGCTAGCAGCTGATCGCGGATGCACTATGCTTAGAATTTGCTGCAGGAGTAAGTGTGCCGTCCATACAGCCAAGATCTTGCTTGATATGCATATCAAATCGAAGGCTGAAATTAACAGATGATACCAGCCAGTCTTCTGAAGTGCCCAGCTATTGCTGTTTTGGATCAGGACTACCACCGGGTGATGTACCTTCTGAGAGATTGTCTCTTATATTTCCAATCCCCACCTCCTTGTTGGACTCTCATACATACCGATGCCAGGATTTTCCATCATTGTCACCCATTATGGAGTGGGTTAAGCCCCAGATGAGTACTCTCCTGAAAATGAAAGACTTTTCCCTTGGTCAGGACTGCACGAATATACTCAACCCAGGGAGAATTTGGCCATCGCCCTGAGTTCACGATGTCTCAGCAAATAGACACGCGAATGTTCGGAGAAATTAAGATTTCAGACACAAAAGCAGTTTGAGCTTATAGGGGTTCTGTATGTTTTACGTGACAGTATATATTATATTATATACTATATACAGCTGAACCCCGTTA